>NC_067138.1:106963828-107162455 GCF_903995435.1 Acomys russatus | reverse complement strand
GCAACAGGACTAAGTGAAGTTATCACATGCTTGCACATAATTCATTTCCTCCAGGCTATTAAAATTGAATGTGCATGTATGGGCACACACGCACACATGTGCAGAGAGAGAGAGAGAGAGAGAGAGAGAGGAGAGAGAGAGAGAGAGACAGAGAGACAGAGACAGAGACAGAGACAGAGACAGAGAAAGACAGAGAGAGACAGAGAGTAATAAATAAGTGTTAAAGAAAAAGGAGGGGACCAGTGAGATGGCTCAGCAGGTAAAGGTGCTTGCCAACAAGCCTGATGACCTGAGTTCAATCCCTAGGACTGACATGATGGAATGAAAGAACTGACAGCTGGGCATGGTGGCACGTGCCGTTAATCCCAGCACTCAGGAGGCAGAGACAGGTGGATCTCTGAGTTCGAAACCAGCCTGGTCTACAGGGTGAGTCTAGGACAGCCAGGGCTGTTACACAGACAAACCCTGTATCAAAAAACAAAAAAAAAAAAAAAAAGGAAGGAATGAGAGAACTGACTCCCACAAGTTGTCCTATAACCTGAACATGGGCATCACGCTCAACATGCAAAATGTAACTTTAAAATTTCAGAGAATCAATGAAACATAGTATATGTTCTTAGCACAAATAACTATGGCACAAAATATTGAAGAAAGGGGGGTAGGTATTGCTTTCTTCAGAGTTATGAAAGACTCTAATAAACATGTAAAGAAATGGGTACACATTTTCTCTGTAATATCATGCTGAATTTACAGCAATGGTTTTATTCGTACTGTTCACACTGGACACCTGCAATAACCATAGCTATGGTAAACAGGAACAGCGTAGCACTGAACACCACATCACGGGCAGCAGCTGGGGCACTAGACTATGGGCGTAAGTGAGTGTGATCCCAGCCTAAAGAACATGTAGGGTCCATGTGAACGGAGCTCACTGCTGACCCGCACCTGTCACACACCTGAGAGATGCCAGCTCCATGGCCTCACCACTCACTGTCTCAAGCCTCAGAGTCACGCTCACCTTCTACAAAGGTGTAGATTGATGCTCGTAATTGGGGCTCTTCGTTAACAGATTTTTTTGTAAACCTTCAAGATGTTTTAGTTTAACATCAAATGCATCTAGTGAGGCTTAATCGAGAACTAAAGTTAGAATGTATATGGTTTGTGATTGATTAAATGCTTAAATCTAAGCTTTAAAACAAAAATAAAAAGTGACAATCTCGGGGCTGGAGAGATGGCTCAGTGATTGATTAAGAGCACCGGCTGCTCTTCCAGAAGTCCTGAGTTCAATTCCCTGCAACCATAACCATGTGTAATGGGAACTGATGCCCTGTCCTGTCCTACAGGCGTACATCCAAATAGAGCACTCCTCTGCATAAAGAAACACTTGAAACATGACATTCTATAAAGATCGGGTAGCTTTACCTAAAATGTGTTTATTTAATACACCCTTTCATTCCAGGGCAGCTGCTGATTCTTCTCTGAAGAAAACATGGGGCTGGGGAGATGGCTCAGAGGTTAAGAGCACTTACTGCTCTTCCAGAGGTCCTGAGTTCAATTCCCAGCAATCACATGGTGGTTTACAACCATCTATAATGTGGTCTGATGCCCTCTTCTGGCCTGCAGGTGTACATGCAGGCAAAGCACTGTATGCATAATAAATAAATCGTAAGAAAGAAAGAAAGAAAGAAAGAAAGAAAGAGAAAAACACGTGGAGCCTGCTCACACAGATTTCATCAGCACGGATGGTACTTTAAACAGAAATACTTGTGGGAGCTTCTTAAGTAGATAAGTCTTTGTCCTCACTGCAAGCATCTGAGTTTTGTTCTTATGTGGTGATTTTTTTTTTTTTTTCTTAAACCTCACCTAGTAGCCCTCAGAGGTAGTTAAGCCATTCAAGATTTTGAGGCAGCATTATGGTCAAGAACATAAATGCCTCCAAAAGCTCAAAAGCTGAAAGCTGGACAGCATCACATGCTGCTAGGATCTATGACGCCTCCATGAGGGATAGTCCATCTGAAAGAGTCAGGTCCCTGGGAGCATGCCCAGGATAAGGACGGGGATCCAGGCTCCTTCTGCATCACTGTTTGCTTTCGGGCAACAGTGAGCTGAACAGATCTCTCCTGCAGACTATGTTGTCATAGTTTCAAAGCAATAGGGTCAAGATTAAAGCCAAAATGTGAGCCAAAATAAAAATTTTCATCTTTTAAGATTGATTTTGTGGGAATTTTGACTGGATGGTAGTTATTTACTCACACTTTTCCCCCCATGTCTTTCTGTTTGGGTGTCTGAAGTTTAGCGACATATTTGAGTGATATATAAAAGTCTAGTTGTTAAGTCATGTGACTGACTGTTGAACAAGCTAACAGACTGACAAAGTTGTGTGCATGTGTGTGCTTCATTATGTTATCTGACCACTTATACAAGAATGCAAAACATGAGCTGGCGTTTGAAAACCTAAGCAAATCTAAACTTGCAGATATTGGCATACATTGTAAAGAAAAGCAGAACCGGAAACGAAACATATCCATCTTGCAATAACGTTGTATCTTTTATGAAGTTAAATACTGTAAGAATGCTGCTAATAGTTACTATTCTAGAAACCCATTCCCATGCAGGCTTAAATCCTAGAAAACTTTGAAAAATGACACTTATTCTTTTAGCAGTGCATCTTTCTTTCTATGAAGGGGAGGTTTTACATTTTAAAACAACAACAACAACAACAGAAAGAAAGAAAGAGCTTTCCAGGGAAAGTAAACACATTGCCTAATAGTTAATAGAAAGACTTTTAGTGTAGGTGGGCGTGGCTACCTTTGCTTTGCACAGCTTCCCTCATCACCTGACCTCACGGGACCACATAGAATGCCTCCACCTGGGATACTGTGTCTCCCATCCCCCACCCCACCCCCCACAGCTAATCAGTAAGAGCTGCTGATAGAAGATGCAGCTTCCCCCAGGAAACGACCCAGAAGTTCAGACCTGAGTTATCAGCATCTTATTACACACACGGTGACAGTAGAAAGTCACTTGAGGAATAAAGATATAAGGTCGTTGTCTACAGTCTTCATGCCACGCCCCTGAGATTTCCAGCTCGGCCCATCTCACAATCTCACTTTGCACCAAGCAATTAATGTTGAAACTAAGATAGTGCCTGATATTCGCTGCACGTTTGTCAGAGGTCAGGTGCTGTCACGAGCACTTCGCTGTATTATTTCCCACTAGTCATATGAAATCTCGATCTTACAACAAGGAACCTGAGGCACAGAAAGGTGAAGAACCTCTCCAAAGAAATCATGACAATGCTCCCTGTGTGACCTGGTAGACTCAAAACCAACACTTCTACGACACAGATTGCTTTCCGACTAATTAACACTTCTAAAATACTAAGTAATCAATAAGGAGAGTTGTTGAATGGAATGGATTGACTGCGCCCCTCGCTGTCTTACATTACTATTTCTGTGTTACCACAACCAGCCCAAGTAAGACTGAACAAGCGGAACCAGATGACAATTAAGTGACTTCACAGCTCAGCTGCGGCAGGGTTGGAACCCGCACAAGATGCTCGGGGCTCTGGGAAGCACTGCCTCTCGCCCTCTCTGGGAAACCCTGTGGCTTAAACTGCAATTTCTCTGATGTTAAAAATAACGTTGAAAGTTGGCAGAAAGGAAAGGAGGCTGGATGCCTGACACACAGGTCTATGAGTCACTGCAGACAAACGGAAAAAGCCCAGGAGATCTCTCACGCCCGAAAACGATTGCTGAGTCACGTGGGCCGGAGGTGGAAGTGTACGTCAAATGTAGAATAGCCTCAGTGAGTGCCCAAGAGGTCCGTTGTACCTACAGTGTTCTCTGCAGTAACCAGCTCTGGGCTGGATTTCCAGGTAGAGATAAGCTGGGCCTTCTTAGCTGATACAAACAAGTTGCTAAAGTGGTATAAAACATCAAAGTAGCTGATTCCAAGAAAAGAGCAAGACCCACACCCACCCACCACGTGAAAAGCTTCCACCAAGCTAGGAAAACCTGCTGTATGGATAAATAAAAAAATTTATTCTGGACACAAGATACTGCAGAACAGCAAACGTGTCTGCAGGAAACAGTCGAAAGACGTTGCAGCACACGAACTACAGAATGACATCTCCTGCAAGATGCCTGGATCTTCGGATACACCTGCAGATTTTGACATGAATACAAACTTGATCCTCTGTAGTTATTATAAATCCAGAGATCAGACGAAAGAATTCAAAACAACTAGAGTATGGGATAAAGAAAAAGAAAAGCCTACAGTTTTCCCCTGCATGGGGAAAACACGGTATCCACCTCGGGAAGGAACCACCCTCTAAAGACACTAGCATTACGCCAGTGCTATTTGGTGGCACTACAAAAGGTCCTGGGGCTGGAGGGAAACTGATGTTCCTAGGTCCCCAGACCCTTGCTGGATTACTCAGCCCTGTGCAAGGGCTGGTGTCCACCCCAGCAGGTAGTGACTGCGTAAGGAAGAAACGCCCACGGAAGCAGCCCTGCTGTTCCTGCTACTGCCCGCATTGCTGGAGCCCAAGTACTCACCAGGACAGAGCAATCCCCAGCTGTAGCCCCACCTCCAGGAACTAGAGCTCCTCTACCTGGTTTGAGACCACTCTTGGGCCCATCAACCAGCCTGTGCCCAGATCAAGGAACACTGATGTACATGCCTCTCTTCATGAATCAATGCCCTCCACCAGAAATTAGAGTTCTACCCTCCCCAGGAATGCATGCACCAAAACACTAGGGTGTTTGCTTCCCCCTGTAATGCATCTTACAAGATTGTGTAGCCTGTGAGCTCTCTGTACCATCTTTCTGTATTAATTATAGCTAATAAAAAAAGAGAGAGAGAGCTGGTGAGATGGCCCACTAAGCGAAGAGCTTGATGCACAAGCCTGAGAACCCAAGCTCAGGAGCCCAGCACCACATAACACGCAGAGCACAGAAAATGGATCTTAGCACTGAAAAGGAGAGAATGGAAATTCTAGAGGCTGGACCAGCCAGCTAACCCAGCTGACTCAGCAAGCTGCAGGATCAGAAAGAGACCCTATCTCAAAAAATATGTTCAAAAATGATGGAGGAAGATGGCCAAAATCAACCTATGGCCTCTGCAAGTGCATACACGTCCACACTTGCACACACACACACACATGCACGCATTCACACACATATGCACACCTCTAAAAGTAAGCATTTAATATCGTATGTTTATGTGAAATGAATACACTTGGATTCTAAATGTAAATTAAAGAATTAGGAACATAAACCATATGTCTGGGTTTCTAAAGTGGAAATTTCAAGTTCACGTTGTATCTTTTTGAAGTATTTGGCTATGTAGCCAAGGCTGTCTCAAACTTATCTTCCTCTTGCCACATGTTCCAGAATACTTTTTCCTTTTTTTTTTTTTTTTTTTTGTATTAAAAATATTCAATAAAAGGGTGCTTTGGAAGCACATACATAGGAACTTGCGTGCAATTTTCATGAACAAATTATCCTGTTCGAGATTTAAGTAAAACGTAGCTGGGCACAGGCACAAGACATGTCTTTAATCCCAGCACTCAAGAGACTTGAGGCAGGAAGAATGTCAATCCAAAGTCTGCCTAAATTGATGTAGACCTTGTCTCCAAAGGGAATTTTAAATACGAGTTTAATATTTAAATATTAATATTTAGATATTAAGATTTAATATTTGAAGATGCTCCTGATATACCAGTGGCAAGGAAGGCAAGGGCTGGGAAAATATTTCCAGAGAGCGACTTCCGCAAGGCCTACCTTGTATGGTAAAGACTTGCGGTGGACTCCAGTCACTCCAGATTCCTGAGCCACCCAGTCTCTTGCTTCTCACCTGGACCTCGTATGAAGATCCAGGAAGCACGTTGTGTACCACCAGAGATGCAGCTGAGACGATTTCAGCAGCCTGTGAAACGCCATGTTGAAACATTAGAGCATCAAGTTGACGTGGAATGATTGCCAAAACTGATACCGTGCAAGCCTCAGCAAGTCTCAAAGAGTTATAATCTTACAGATGAATTGCCTGGTTACAGAATTAAACCAGAAATCAGTGACAACATGGAAAATAAACACTGTGCATCTGTCAATGAAAATTTAAAGCACCTGTAG
The DNA here is from genome assembly GCF_903995435.1 of Acomys russatus. NCBI lineage: Eukaryota > Metazoa > Chordata > Mammalia > Rodentia > Muridae > Acomys > Acomys russatus. The sequence continues at coordinate 107,156,321 of NC_067138.1, read as the reverse complement.
ATCAAACAAAAAAACCTGTTATAAATGGTAAATACTAACTGATGTCTACATGTCATCATGGTCTTTAGGATGTTTAAGTAGCCACTTTGCCATCTATCACACATCTGGTTTAAAAAAAAAAAAAAAGAAAAGAAAAACAATGTGCAGAGGTATAGAGAGGACTGTAGGGTCCCAAAGGAAAGCTACGCAGAAGAGGGACAGCAGTGATACTAAGGTCCTGACCCTGATGATGAAGAGGGCAAGAGTCGACACACCGTTTATAAACCAGAGGGGAAGACATGAGGCCAAACCCTGTGGAAAACAAACTCGTGCCGCACACTGAGTTTTCCAATAATGTGCTTCAGTGGACCTCCCTGGTCTCTTCAAGACAGCGAGAGGAAGAAACGAGTCATAGGTTAAAAGCCATGAAAAGCATAAGGCATGCAATAGAACAATATCAGGACCTCCATACTTACAGCCTGTGTTCTCCAATTTACCAACGAGAAAGCACCTCACAGTAGCCTTAACTCTATATGGATACACCTGACACCAAGGACTCCCAAACTAACAAGGCCTTAGAAAAGTAACACAGTTCTTAAAAGATTGATTTTTTTACCTTGGAAAAATGATGTAATGCTTAGGATCCCTATGTGCCATGGAGGTTTTCATGTGACTCCACAGGTCGTTCATGACCTCCTCCTCCTGCCCCGGCCCTGTCTCTGTTATCATCCACCGCCACAGCTGTCTTCACTCAGCCTCAGCCATACGGGCCCCTGCGTTGCTGGTCCACCTGCTTGTCATCCAGTCCCCCAGACACCTACACAACCGTCTCCTTCAAACCCTTGACCCAGTGCCATGCCCCATGAGGCCTGCCCCAGCCTCCACTTGCTGTGCCAGTCCTTCCTCATCCTCTTGCCCTGCTCTATGATCCCAAGGCATCTCACTGGATGTATGCCAGCTCCTAGCAACAAACAGGCGCTCACAAAGCATTTCAGCAGAGGAGGATGCTCAGCGACTGCATCACACAAATGCAGACACGGTGTGCCAGCACACTGAGCAACGAAGAAGGCTACACTGTCAACCAGCAGTCTACCAATGAAAACTGGTATAATTGTACGTTAAAATCTGATAACCAGCCAGGCAGTGGTATACACACCTTTAATCCCAGCAATCCAGAGGCAGAGGCAGGCAGAGCTCTGAGTTTGAGGACAGGCTGGTCTACAGAGCAAGTTCCAAGACAGCCAGGACTACACAGAGAAACCCTATGTCAAAAACTTATCACCGACTTCCTTAATGTATAAATTATCTCACTATGTAATATTCAATATAATCCCTTCTACTCTAAGAAGCACAGGCATATTTAGCAGGCAAGGGTAATTTCTAGGAGACTTAGGAATCGTTAGTAACTTCTCAATTTTTCTTTACCAAAATATACTTACCTCTCTTATAACTGTAGAATTCTCTGAATATTTCACTTGGTATTGAAGTGGAAATGGGGCCACTGTTGGGCTGCTCCAAGAAATCTTTAAATTACCATCATCTGTGATTTCCATGCACAGACCCAATGGTGGATCAGGCTTCACTTAAGGGGGAAAAAAAGACTTTTAAGTCAGAAAATTTTCAGGGCAATCATACCCGAGCAAAATGAAGTTGAAATGAATTGTCAGCGTAGCTTGTCTTTCAAATACTTAAAAAATTCCCGCATTCTAGGGCTAATTACAGAGCTTAAGCAGGCATGCATGTTGGGCCATTCCTCTTGTACTGTGTTAATCACAGCAAAACCCCTCACTTCTCTCCTTTATGTGGGAAAGACTATAAACCAGTAAATGAGAAGATCTTGATAAATGTGATTTCTTCTCTACAAAATTTGCCTAACTTTACTTTGCCTGATAATTTTCAGACTCACTTGCAGTCTCTGCCTAGGTCTGCTCACTGTGCTTGCCTCTGCTGCTCATGAGGACAACAGCAGTGTGCAGAAAATGCACAGAGATGGGCAAGAATCAGCATACTACTGCACGTAAAATATCAGTCCAAACACACTTATTCCACTCAGAACACACATTACCAGGCAATAAATGCACCATTAGAAGTGCCTGCTAGTCTATAGGCAAAGGGGAGGGGTTTGCTAGCTTAATAGAGATTTTTAACTAAGTGAATGATTCCTGGGTTCAAATGTACATATGTTTATTAACATTAACATAAACATATGTAAGTACTTTATACTTCAACCAATAAGAAAACATTTTACATATGTAAAGAAACTATTTAAACATCTTACAGGTAAAGATTATTTTTAATAAATTGTGATTCATGCCATATAGAATACTTAAGCAGCCATTAAAAATCATATTACAGAAGAATATTGAAAATATTTAACTTCTGAAGTTCAAGAGGCTTATTACAAATTCATGCTTTGATTATGTTATAAAACTTACTTTATTTTTGTTTACATGTATGTCTGTGTGTACATTCATGTGCCCTATGAAAACAGAAAGCGATGTTGGACCCCCAAGAACGAGAGTCACAAGCAGTTGTGAGCAGCCATGTGGGTGCATGGAACCAAACCTGGGTCCTCTGCTAGAGCTTCAGAAGCTAAGCCATCTCTCCAGTCTCCATTTTCATATTCTTGAGTTGTTAAAATTAGCAAATAGAATATATCTAAATTTTACTGTGTTCCCAGGACCAAAAAAAACAATGCAAAAACTTAAAAATAAATGCACCAAAGAGTAGCAAAATTATATACAATTGCAGGCTGTTTCACATTTCCTAGACAGTCGTACTAAAATATATCTTAAAATGTCTCCCTGGCTCCCATATACCCAGCTCGGCACTTGCTGCCACTCACCCACTCTATTGGAGAAACATCTTCAGAAGAGCTGGGTAGACTTGCCTTCCACCCAGCCCACTCAACTACCCAGCCTACCTTGGCCAGCTCCTCCTTAGCAATCACAAAGTCTGCTCTGATCAAGACCACTACTCCTAAGCAAATCTGATGTCATTTTCCAATTAAGTTTATTCTGCCTCTCAGCACAGCATCCCAAACAGTTATATACACCCTCATGGAAATACTTTTTTAGAAAAATATACACTGTTTCTAAGACAACACAGCGTCCTTCATCAGTACTAATATCTGTTAGGTTTCTTTTTCTCCTGAATTCTTACTGGGCCATCTCATAGAATCCATATAATGACAACTCCCAAATATTTATCTCCCCTGAACTTTGGAATCTTACAGCCAACTGTCTATTCAACACCTCATAGGATTCTAAGAGTCATCTCAAACACAAAAGTGGCCTTCTTTCTGCATATCCACCTAATACCCAATGTTGGAGTTTTTAGGGGCAAACTGAAGGGTCTGTTCCTCTCAACCCTTCAGATCCTATAAGCAAATTCACCAGTTCCACATATCTTTATTGCTATAACCCTACCCCTGCTGGCAAATCCCTTCAGCCTCCTATCCAGGCTCTTCCTCCTACCAACTCACCTCTTCTTTGCCCCCTAATAAATTCATTCTTCTAGAGGTAGAATAAAATTTGAATGCACAAATAGGTGTGATCATATGATATGTCTGATCTGATCAGCCCCTCGATCGAAAGTTTCCATTTGATTGGAATAAAATCCAAACTCGGGAACCCTGGCCTCTGATGCCCTCTGTCCCTTAATAACTCTGAGCTCATCTCTTATGAGTCATGCTTCATTGACTCCAAGCACAGGGACACCCTCAGGTTCCTCATCTCATCACAAAGAGTTTTGTCTTCAGCACAGGGAATGTGTTCTTGCTTGAAACATTTTTTACTTTGACGTTTTTACATGCATACCTCCTTTTCACTTAGTTAATAATAAAGAGATCTTTGGCCATAATAACAGAAATAGCAATTCCCCAAATCAATACTGCTACATAATATGTCTTAATTCTTTTACAACACGTAAAAATTGGAGGTATTTCAAGTTCAAATATAAGACATTTTTGCTGGGCATTTTTTGTGCACAGCTTTAGTCCCAGCACTTCAGAGAGGCAGAGGCAAGCAAATCTCTGAGTTTGAGGCCAGCCTGGTCTGCAGAGCGAGTTTCAGGATAGCCGAGAAAAACTTTTTGATGTTTTTCTAAAATTATCTTTGCATTAGGACAGAATTAAGAATTTCCAAATACATATAAATTCAGTGGTCATACTTTCCCTTAACTACAATACTTGGAAAACAAATTCAATGCAATAGTGATCTAAATGCTTTTTAAATTTACCAGGTAGAACCAGTTTTGAACAGATAAATATATGATGTCAAATAGATGTTTCATCATTTTTTTCACTGTTGACAGTGATTTCACAATTGAATTGCTTGAGTATTGTTATCATTATGTCGTAAAAACCCACACCTATGTCTCTAGAGAGCAAATTACATGAAAGACTTAATCTTAAAATAAAATACTAAACAAGGGTTCAAAAGTAACAGCTTAAGTCATGTAAAAAGAAGCAATGTTTGGAACTCTGTGGAAAACTGTGACAGATAAATGGAAAAGTGTACTCAGTCACATCAGACCCATGAATCAAAGGCAAATGTGGAGAGCCGCTGAGAGGGTAGGGAGATTACCCAGCTGGTAAAATGCCTGCCACTTAGGTCTGGAGCCCCAGCACCCACATAACACCCAGGCGTGGCGGTGTGTGCCCACAGTCCGAGTGCGGAAGGAACCCAGACAGGAGTGGTCCTGGAGTTCACTGGCCAGCTAGTCTTGCCAAGTTGGTGAGCTACAGGCTCACCGAGGCACCCTCTCACAATGAAATAAAATAAAACAAGGAAGAGCAATAAGGGAAGAAGCCCAGCATTGACCTTCGGCCTCCACACGCACCTGCCCACACACACGCACACACATGAAGAGTTGCCTGTTATCAGCTCAGAAAATTTAAATTTAAAAAATTGCAAAGCTGCTGCTGAGTTGAATACACCGTACACCAATGAACACATAAAACTGAGAAAGTCCCTAAACACCCATCTGTGTTATCACAGCTATGAACTGAACATTTAAGCTTGTCAAAGGAGGCTTGAGGATCCTAGCAGTAAGAATATTAGGTTTTCCACCCATGTGAGACTGTCTTGTCCTCAAGCCAAGCAAAAGATGGATTGACTGTTTATTGGTCTGCTGCTGACTCTGCTCACTACACCAGCCCTGCTGTGTGAGTAGGAATCCTCCCCTGATGATAGTCTGCACACATGACTTTAAGATAGACTTATTAGAAGAGCAAATTCGGGCAAAAATGATTTTAATAGTTTCCATAAACGGTTATCTGAGATGTAAACAGATGGTAATTAATTAATGCACATCCATTCACTAAATCCAAGACTCAGAGAAGCCACAGCTGCTGCTTCAAAAGACCATTTAAGTGCTAACCTTAGAGGCATTTTCCACTCTGAACACATTGGAGAAGCTGTCTATAGTAGTGCACGTTCCATCCTTGCAGTATTGGCCAAAGTGGTGTAAGCCATGAAAATCCTTAGCCCATAGGAACCTCTCAACCCCTTTCTGTGGCTGATTTTCTTTCAGGGTAACTGTCGTTCTGAAGTGCAACTTACCAATAAGCATGGGCTGCACGGCCATTAGGGGAGACTGGAAACTCACACCGGCAGATGTGACTTCCAAACACATCACGAGGGAGTAGTTGAGTCTGGCTCTTGGTACCGGCACACGGCACTCACATTCCCGGAGGCTGCAGTTGCACTGCACAGTCTGAAAGCCGTCTTTCAGGGGGACCAAAGGCAAGTCATCTATGACGTCAGACCTGTATTTAAATATAAGAACAAAACGTGAGGATGGGTGTGGAAATACTGGACAGGTTTTGAAAGCAGGACATCAAATCCAGCTTCAGGACGGGCTCTACCAGAAAAAAAAAAGAAACAAAGACTAGAGTTAGAGCAGATTAACGGTCAAGCAAGAGGGTCAGAAAGTCATTAACAAGAAAGAAAGCCACAGCCCTGGACAAAGAGTCATCTTCAGAGCCGCATCATAAAAATGCTGAAGGAAGGCTTTGGATACAAAAATAAATAAACAAAATTATAAAAATGCTAAAGGAAGGTTTTTGGATAAAAAAAAAACAAATAAATAAAAGAAGATTGAAATTTGGTGTCACACAAAGGAATGAAGTTGAATTTCGAGGATAATTATTTATTGGCTAATTAAAGCAAAAATGGCAACTACGTATTTACAGGGTATGGCATAGACTGAACTAAAGTATGAAGTAGTAGCACCAAGCTTGGGAGAGCTGGAAGTATACAACTGAAGTGTCACACGACATACAAAGTACTACAGAGTCACTTAGATTCTAAGACATGTCATAATTCAAAAGCCACTAAAATACTAAGTCATGTAGATAAAGCTAATAGGCAACAAAGCTGATTAAATGAAAGCATAAAATAATCTAAAATAATGGAAAAATACAACTGTATGGTAGCACACACCTTTAACACCAGCACTTGGGAGGCAGAGGCAGGTAGATCTCTGAGTCTGAGGCCAGCCTGGTCTACAGAGCTGGTCCCAGGACAGCCAGAGCTACACAGAAAAAGCTTGTCTTTTAAAAACTGGGAGGAAAAGGACAAGAAATATTAGAAAAGAGGCAGGAGGCTTGGCAACAGAGTTCGCAGCATGAAATGCAAATGGTCTAAATGTTCCATTCATAAGGCAGTCAGTAGCAAACTGTGCAGAAAATAACACTGAATTATAAACTTCTCATAAGAACTCAATTTTAGCACTAAAATTCTAATTTAGTGAAGGAGGTGGTTAGAAAAAGATATGCTATTTCAAAATAAATCAAAATAAAGGTGAATGGCTATTCTTATATCAATAAAGTTGAATTCAGCACAATAACTATTTACCAAGGTAGAGAAAGTCATTCATAACAAAGAAAGATTGTGGAGGAGGTCACTAAAAGTACATAATATCTATGTTCCCAGTAACGGGCAGAAATAGGCTAATTCAAAACTACTGGTGAAAAGTCTAACTTTTTTCTAATAATTAACAGAACAAGTAGACAAAATAATTCAGGATTGAGAGCTGAAAAACACTGTCAAACAACTTGGCCCGTGTAGTGAGATTTGTTCTCCGCATCCTAGCCACAGAAGTTCACCTCACAGGAAGCCAGCATTTAGAACTGCCAATTTGTACAAAACAAGCCATCCCTTCCATAGGACAACGTTTGCCAACAGCAGCAGAATTTCTGATAGGGCAAGGAGAAAGTAAACCCAAATACGACTTGCTATGATCCAATTAATTCTTACTTGCTTTCAAATGGGAAAAAAAAAAAAAAAAAGCCTGTTCGTATACATAAGAATTAAATACAGTGTGAAAAAGAAGAAGAGAAGAGGAGAAAGACGAGGATGAGGAGGGCAGGGGCTGAGGAGATGGCTCAGCGGGCAAGTGCTTGTTACATAATTATGAGGGCCTTATTCTGAATTCAAAGAACCCACATAAATGCTTAGTGTGATTCCGGTTCTCTTACTACAAAAGAGAAGCAGAAACAGGAGAATCCCCAGAAGCGCTGGGGCTCGCTAACCTAATGTGTTAGCAACAAATAGGAGACCCTGCCTCCAAACAAGATGGGACGTGAGGGCCGACACTCCAGGTTGTAGTCTGACACACACACACACACACACACACACACACACACACACACACACACTGCTACTATTTAATTCTTATGTATATGAACAAAATTTATGTAAAAGTACATAATAATGACAGAACATTCGTCAAATTGGTTTTAAATTTGGCTTCTTTGCAAACTTAACCTTGAGCAAAATTTTCTCATTGGAGACCTAAGCATTTAGAACTTAAAATTCATCGTTAACAAGCACACATGGTTCATAGAAGGTACATTCAGTCCTCTGACTTTTGATACAATTTTTTTTTTCTTCCCAGAAAAATCTCTCTATAAAGCCATTAGCACTCGCTAGGCCAGGCCTAGGCTGTATTAGTATGAGATTACTACCAAAGGGTGGCCCCTGAGGTCCTGACTAAGGGAAGCTGACAGCATACCCTAGTGTGCATCCTTTAAAGAGGAGCTCTACCCACATTAGCTTTGCAAGTTGCCCATTTGAAGTTACAATGAGCTGGAAATACGCTTCCACAAAACTTTATCTTGCTAATAACAAATTCAAAGACTATAGACCTCATTTGAAAAATTCAGCAGGTTTAAGGGCATGGATTTGGTGTCTTTTATAAACACAGATGTTGAGGGGCCAGCATCATCTATTTCACCGTGACCATCTGAGAGTCATCATTTATTCTGGGGAAGGAAGGGCTCCCCTCCTCTCTGAAGGCTGTAAGGCCAGGCCTTCCTTCCTGCCAGGGTCGGAGTCCACTCGGTTCTTCACCCTTTTCTGCCAGAGAAACTGGCCCTTGCACTTCCATATCCTGCCCAGCAGCAGCGGAGGGGACTTAGAACAACAGCTGGCACCACAGCACGGGGCAATAGAATCTCCAGTTAGAGAAAAAAAATGGCGGTGGTGGGCGGGTGCCGATCTCTATAAGGAAGAGGAAACTACTACACCCCAGACAGAGATGAGCGGTCCCTCTCTGGACATGCAGTCCCCCATGGATCTGCCAGACAACAACAGTAGCCACTGGCCAGACACACCTGACTGGGGACCTTGTAGATGAGCTCTATCTGGTGAGGACATCCACAGCTAACAGCCTTAGATTCCTCCAGAGGCAGATAAACTCTCTTGCTGGGTCCTGCTCTAAAACAGGAGATATAGGCCTAATGACTGCCATACATGTGGAGACCTGCATAGTATTAAGAAAAATGCTTTGTCTATGTAGGTGTATCAAATGTTATTGGAGACCATTGATAATACCCTCAAAAAATTCTGTGCAGACTTACCCTTGGGATGTCAACCATTGAGCAGTTAAGTTGGCTCAGTGATCCCGTGTGTTCCTGACTCCTGCCCTTTATTAGCTATCTGATAACGCTGTGTTTGTTCTGATGCTTGCACCCTGCTTCATCCAATTTTTAAAATGGCAAGTGAGCAATATCACTGAGGTCACTGCCAGTCAGGTTCTTGTTCAGTACCAAATAGTCTCCAGCACAGAAGCTAGGATGAAACCCCTCCTTCAAAAATTAAACAGGAGGAGATGTTGGGAAACCTTGTTGTTAAGGTCTAAGTCTGACATTTCCAGATAGCCTCTGAGCTCAGTATAAAATGACGGACTCTTTCTGTCAGCAGGACTCTCTCTTCTCTGCCTGATCTGGGGAGCCTAAACCCCCACATTCTCTGACTGATGAGTGCCATGTAGCCCTGAAGGAAAAGATGGGTTTAACTCCCTTCCTCCCAATAGAACCTGTTCACCTGCTCAGTAAGCACCTGGGAATTGCTGGCGATACCCACCCTATGCTAATAAGATGTCTTCGTGTCTTGGCTCTCAACCAATGACTTTTAACGGTACCTGGAGTTCTTCCCCCACCTATAAGATAATTAAGTACTGTGTTCCCTGTCTTATGATAGGACTGCCCGATTGTATGTAAATCAAGTATCCCTAGCATCCCAGCCCCATCAAATCAAACACATTCACCCTCAAAACCCCTCCCACAGCCCAAGGTTTATAATTCCCTGTTTCACACGAAATAAAGGGGGGCCAGCATCATCCATTTTTAAAAAATGCCAATGTTTCACCTGTACCTGAGACTCACCGAATTAGCCTAGATGGGACAAACCTTACTGAGGAGGGGAGTTGTACTATATATACTAAGTTCTCTGTCCAAATAAATAGAAAAGCAACAAGGACAAGAGGAAGGAAGAAAAAGAACAGCGTAAACAGAAAGAAAGGAATCTGAGTATTTCTCATTAATGATATAACAGCACAGAGGGGAGGGACAAGCCACACTAGCCTTGGACCACAATATTCTGACTACATAACCTTTAGCCTTAGTCGGTTAAGTGGATGTAGACAATTATGTGCTCTGAGATGTTTGTTTTTCACAATGGTACACGCTCACCATTCCCAAACTTGTGTGCATACTATGACTAAGCAAATAATGGGTATATTTTCCTACTGTAGGAAAGAGAACTAAGCTTCTTGATACTAAGGAAGAACATGGAGGGAAGGAGATAGGGAGAGGAAGAGAGAGAAAGAGAAAGGGAGGGAGGGTAGAGACAGAGACACAGAGACAAAGACAGCGAGGCCATGGGGGAAAAAAAGCAGCCAGGTGTGGTAGCACATGCCTTTAATTCCAGCTCTTGAGAGTCAGAGACAGATGGAGGTGACAGCCTGGTCTACAGGGTGAGTTTTAGGACAATCAGAAACAGATACAATCAAGATAGAGAAATCCTTTCTCGGGCCGCGGGGTGACGGTGGGAGTCGGGGGCATTGGTGTGAACACAGATTCAGTCAGTCACCATGGTTATGTGTGCATATAGAGATATACAACCATACGGACTTGTGTACACATGTGTAACTGACTAACTGCGCCTGTAGTCTGGGATGGTTAGAAGCAATGCCAACTGACCAACTAAAGAAGCCTCCAGATGGAGTTTCATAACTACCATTCTCCAATAAAATTCTACACGGCCACTTCCAGTGTAGGTAGAAGACGACAGAAGCACCCTGTAATGCTGGAAAAAGAGAGTTCTCAAAAAAAAAAAAAAAAGATAGTAAAAAGGGATGGAAAAATAACAGGACCCAAGAACCAACTTGAACTGGTTCTCACCGGGCAAGCACAGACTAGTCAGTGTAATGACAGAACAGTGGTAAATGGTTACGCCCATAAAATAGAAGAAGGGAGGGAAGAAGAAGGGAGGATGAGAAGAAGGAAGGATGAGAAGGGAGGGTGAGAAGGGAGGGTGAGAAAAAGGGAGAGTGAGAAGGCTGACGAAGACCATCGTCCATGCATTGTCTAGATTATAGCCCTTGATAATTAGCCTTCTCTTCTACAAGCTTTTCTTACCTGGCATCCTGAGGAGGCTGATACTCAACTCAGGTGTCAAGGTGAACACACTGAAAATTGTCTGACCATGTCCTGGCTTCAAGAACTTTACCCATGAGTCTGAACTTCCTCATACTCTCTGCATTCCTCTCTTTGTCGCCTTAATTCAACGACATTTCTGGGCACTGCCCAAGTTCCGCAGCCCTGTGCTGCATTCTGGAAATTTCTTCCACCCTATACAGCTAGGGCAGTTCAGAGCCTGCATTGTTTCCCTCGCTCAGGAATCGAAGGCCTATTCCACTTTTTCCCAATATCAAAAGAGTTACTTCCCTCAATTCACAGCTTCCTACTTGTCTGTGACAGAAATGTCCCAAGCTCTTTTATTTTCTGAGTCATCTTTGTTGTGTTTTATATTAACTCTTGAAGAGAAAACGGTATTCAGACAGTCTAAAACTTTGTTTTTAAAGGTGCAGTGGAGGGGGCACAGTTGGATGGAAATGCATGATCAGAGAGATTTAAGTTGCATGTGGCAGTCATTATAATGCGTCTACCAGCAAAGTGAGAAACCAACAACACAGGAATATAAGACAATGACAAAAATCAAGTCCCTGAGGTGACATCAATACATAGATTTCAGGGCACTTGAAAAGAGACCAAAAGAAATTGTATGGTCACCAACATGGTCAATCTGGTAGATCTGGGTAGGAGGCATAGGCATCCATCTACTTCTGTTTTCTCAGTGACGAGGGCATAGACATCTCTGGGTCTCTTTAGACCACTCTCTGGGAAACCAGTGACCATGCTGAATGCTATCTAGGCAGGATGGAGGAAAGGGTTTATTATAGATAAAAGGGCGAGTATAATCAGAGGCAGGGACATCTTGCAGAGTGCAGAGTGGGCATGACCAGACTGAGCTCGGACATGTAAGGAGAGGAGTTGAGACCAAGTACCTCAAAGAGAGGTTTCATCCCAGAGCCTTCCTGTTACCTCTGTGGGTAATCTGGGGTCAGGCACATCCTCATAGAGAGGGAAAGAAATAGGACTGACTTACATCAATATTGGACACGAGCACAGCAAGGGGTGAATCTGTGCAGTGAAGCAGTCTGCCAGGGGAAACTCGGGACAAGACTGCAACGTCTTTCTTAAGAAGATGCCAAAAAATAAAAAATAAAAATAAATTAAAAAATAAAAATAAAAATAAAGAAGATGTAAAATGGGAGGGTTGCTTCCAACCAAGAAGGGTGGCCTGGGCCAAAAGACCAGCCAAGAAAGTAAAGGGTAGAACAAAAAGATCCAGGTAACCAAAAATGGCTGGATTATACGAGGAAAGGCAGCTGGGGGAAGGACATTAAAGCCCCTGGGAAGAAGTTTAGCATGTGGGACAGGGTATACCAGCCATACCCTGTAACAGGTGAGGATTGAGTGATGCCGGGAGAACTGGTTGCCAGGTCCACTTTGATATGGTAATGGACACTTCAGTTAGTCATTTGCCCAGGGTTTGAGACCTATCAGGAAAGTCAAGAATGCCAGACAAAGCACACTTAGACTCTGGCCAGTATTTGAGGTAGAAATAAAAGGAAACACTGTGATGTTCTGAGTAACTCCAGAGAGATGAACAGGCCACATGGCAGTGGCTCCATAAATCACTGCTTGGGAAAGGGTCTTCTGGATAGAATAGACTATCTCACTAGGAGGCTAATTAGTGCACACCTCAACTCAGCAAATATTAGTGTACCCCTCCACTCAGCAAATCTCCAGGTGAAAAGGGTTTCTGGCAAGATGAGAATGAGAGAATGGACTGGCCCACTGACTGACAGGGCAGCTAGATCAACCCTTAAACAAAGGTTGTTTAAAAAAGCAGGTCTCTCATATTTTTGGTTGTGAGCCTAACCTTTAACGCCAGTGCCATCTCAATGTTAGAGAGAGTTTTGGATGACTGTTCAGGCAGCAAAATATCTCTGTCATTTTTTCACTTTGGGAGTGGCTAACCTGCACTTTCTGTCTACTCAGGTAATTCATTTTATTTCTTCTCAAGTCTTTGATGGTGTTGAAGACTAGGTAGCTTAGTTTTACAATTAAGCTTAATGGTTTAGGGCTTAAGATGTTTTTAGATCTAGATAGATGTTTTAAGTTGATAAAGGTGAAATATGATACATATTGATTTACATTCAGAATTTCAGACTCACCAAGATAGGAAAGTTGTTTTCAAGGTTGCCAAATACAAATAGCCAAAACACTATGAATGTAACACTTATGTAATCCCTGATCATTTTGTAGTTCTTCTTGCTGTAGGTAATTGATTGTATACATGTGTAATAATATAAACATATATGTAAAAAAGAATAATAATAAAAAATAATAATAATATCTACATTTAAAAAAAAAGATCAGGTCTCCCCAGGGCCAGAAGTCGAATTTAGATTCTGTTGTTTTGGTTTGGATTGGAGCTTTGTTGAGACAGGGTTTTTCTATGTAGCCTTGACTGTCCTGGACTTGCTTTATAGACCAGGCTGGCTCTGAACTCACAGATATCCATCTGCCCCTGCCTCTGCCTCTGCCCCTGCCCCTGCCCCTGCCCCTGCCCCTGCCCCTGCCCCTGCCCCTGCCTCTGCCTCTGCCTCCCCAAGTGCTGGGATTACAGGCACATGCCACCGCACCCTGCCTGATTGTTTTTTGTTTGTTTTTTGTTTTTTTTTTTTTTGAGACAGGGTTTCTTTGTGTAGCCCTGAAACTTACTCTGTAGACCAGGCTGGACTCAAACTCAGAAATCCACCTTCCTCTGTCTCCCAAATGATGGGATTAAAATCATGCACCGTTACATCTGGCTTTAGAATCTGTTATTTGTTTAACTGTTTATCTATTTAATCACTGTACAGCCTGATCGAAGCCCACTCCTCCTCTCCTCCCAGTCCCATCCTCACACCACTCTCCCCCATTGTTGGGGTGGGTTAGTATCCATAGAGGGCCTCCCATTCTCTGAAGAGAAGGGTAGGGGGTAATAGAATCTGTTCTTTTGAACAGGGGGAAGAAGCTTTGCCTTAGTGGGCCTCCATAGAGCCCAAATACGTCCACATTTTCATGGAACAATTTAAATTCTAAAGAGGGGCTTTTCTTTCTAATGTTACCAGTGGAATAGGAAATAGAGTCCAAAGTCATGAGCGAAAGCTCCAGCCTCATTGGCCCACCAGCTGACTACAATGTGTCTAGTCTCACACATGAGGACATAGGAATTATGTAGCATCTAATCACTCCAGAAATATTAGTCAAGAAATGGCTTCTGGGCAAAGTCACAGGAGAAACTGAGCTTTTAGAACAAACCGTGGTAGGCCAGTGAGGTAAGGAAAGGCTAGTGACCCTAGGTAACTTGAAAACTATGTCTGCTTGTCTGTGGTTACGCAACCTCCAGAACCTCCCGGTCATCCCTGTGGGTTATCTGGGGTCAGGCACTTCCTGGTAGAGAAGGAGATAAACAAGGCTGACTTAACACTGTGTCCGTTAATACTGGACACAAGCACATCGAGGGCTGAATATGTCGAGTGGATCAGCCTGCCAGGGGAGAACTCACCAAAGGACTCGGGTGTCTCATAAAGAAAGGGCCGAAGAAGGGAGGTCACAAAGAAGAGACTAAGTACGTCAAGATAGAGAAGCCAAGACTCATGGGGGACCATTCCTGAAGTCACAGGGGAATGGGACTAGCATGGGTGAGGGGAGAGCTAGTTAAAATGTAGAATGATTTCCCCACACTGAATGTATAGGAAGAGCGGGTTTACATGTGATGATGACGTCAGGAGAATGCGCGTGACAACAAGTAAATTAGGTGAGATCAGTAAGTACAGTGAAACCATCCAAGCCACTGAAGTTCATGTACGTGGATTTTGAAACCACCACGTGCTGATAAGAAATGGGTGAGTGGAAAAAAAAAAAAAAAGAATCAGCCTTTAACAGCCAGGAAGGTCCGCCCTCCCCAGCATGACTTGCCAAGCAGCTCTTCCTCCCCTGCCTTGGACCCTCATCCCCTGGGTCCGCTGGATTCCCAGCTCAACCACCCTCAGCCTTCAGCCTTCCAGCTCTGCTGTCTGCGCACCTCGGATCCTGGCAGATGCTCTTCAGTGTCTCCTGCCCACTGTTAATTTGTGCCGGACACTCCTTGCTTCATGTGTCCTGTCCTCTTTATTACATGACCACACTTTCAAGCTGGGCCATAGCATTTTTTTCGTTTCTCAAGTACACTTTAGCTTTACAATGAAGGGTATTTCCACCAAACTGAACCATTTCATTCTGCGGGGAAGTTCTTTAAGCCAAAAGGCAAACAACTCAAATAGCTTCAGGAAGCCCCCAAATCTGACTAGATTCATTAGGCCCCTCCCTCCCAGAGTAAACAATAAGCAGAAATCACCCACGCTGACTGAAAAGGGTTTACATCAAGTGAACCACTTGGAAACTCAGCCTGTTTGTTCAGCTGCCTGCAGGTGAGCAGTGTGTTCCAGGTCCCCAGCTTCTATGAGCTGTCACCATGCTGGGGTGGCCTTTGGCAATGTAGCTGTCTTTGACTTATTTCTTCTCATGTCAGTAACCTTGCATCCACATCCCCATAAGAAACCCCAGTAAAGTCATTGGTTCACCAAGATGGACTTGGTGGTGTCCTTACTTTGGTGTGTCATGGTTCCTTATCTGGGGTGAATAGTCATGTGTGTTTCTCCCCAGGAAAAATCCTGTCATACAGCAAAGGGGAAATTTATGGCCACCCACACTCAGCTCAGAAAGTGGGGCACACAGTAGGGACCTTACAAAAGAAAGAAAGACTTCCTCTCTGATCTAAAATAAATGTTTAAACAGTCTAAAATATCATGTTTCTTAGAGTACCTCTCCTTCAGTTTCTCAGACCAACTTTAATATCTAAGCTCAAACAACACTTTTTCTTTGGGGACATATTTATAGGTTTTTAAATCTTTTCTAAACATCAGATTTTAGCTCCTGGAAAAATACACTTTTTTCCCCACACTTTGAAAGATTTCTCTTGTGAATTTTGATGGGACAAAAAGGTGATTTCCTTAAGATAAAATAATATCTTTAATTACTATTTTAAAGCAAGTCTCAACATTTCTGAATCAGTAAGCTAAGCCATAGAGCCAAGCACTGTGTGTAAGGGCATTATTAAAGCATTCAGAGGTGTCAAAGTGGTCTCCAAATGGTTGGTTCCTGGAATGACACTCCACAGCAGCTAACAGCCTAGAATCGGTATCTGGAAATAATACAACCTGTATTCTCTCTGGCTCCCAATCCTCCAGCCTGTCAGTAAAAATTACCTTCCTGGGCATAAACACCACAGAAGCAGACATCCCCTACTGATGAAAAAACAAAGCAAAACAAAAACAAAAACAAAAAGCAGAGAGCTTCACACCCATAAATACAACGACAACTTCATGATCCAGCACCAAAATTAATTTTTAAAATCTAGACAAAGAAAAGAAAACTCTCAAAGTTTCTATTGACTTGACTATTTTACAGCGCTCCCTCATGGCCAGAAGGATAGCTCTGGATGGAGCATTCATGGAATAAGACCCAAGCTGAAGATCTGGAAATCCTAGCAGATTATGCCACAGGCAGTAACTGCCCATGGCATGCTGAGCAAGCAAGGGTGAGAGTCAATGCCCTAATAACTAGATATAGGCCTAGTGGGTGGGGAGTGGGCGGCAGAGGGGGGAGCCAGAGGGAGGGAGGAGGGAGTATGTGTAACCATGTGCCCTTTGGAAGTAGTTTCCATTGAGTCAAGAGCACTCTCTTCATGCTTTTCTATTGCTGTGATTTAAAAAAGAAAAGAACTGACCAAAAACAGCTTGTGGGAGAAATTGTTTGTTTGGCTGGGAAATTACAGTCCCTTCTGGAGAAATGCTGCTTCAGGAGCTTGGAGCAGAAACCTCAGAGGACCGCTGCTTAATAGCCCGCCTACCCAGAGCAATCAGCAATCAAGAACGTTCACAGGGCAGCCTGATGGAGCCAACCCTCAGCTGAGAGGAGGCCCTCTTCACCAGCACATCCAGACTTGTGTCAAATTTACAAAAATCTAAGCAGCACACCCAGTTGCTTGTGTAATCCGACAGATTATGATTTGGTTAGCTAGTTCCCACTCTAACCTCCCAAAAGTGGAAAATAAACTAGAATCTAATTATGATTTTCCCCCATGTATCTGATGAGTCAATCTATGCTAGGTGCAAGGACTTAGTCAAATTCGTCCTTTCAGTACTCTTTCTTTGCAGCTATTAGCTCAAAATAAAAGCCAACATGGAGATAAAAATATAGTAGTTCTAAAAGTTTTTAAACTTCAGCTATCTTATGTATGTGTTAAAGGTAAAAGAATACGGTTAACTTGGTTGTGTGGAACAAGCACAATGGGGCCTGCACTGGCTCTTGTTTCATTATTTACAGACACATTAAACAGAGCACAGAGGGGAAAAGTGTCACTGGGAGAACCTGTGTGGAGGGGCAGCTGCAGCTGGCAGCCATCTCCTGGTGCAGGTGTGTGCAGCTACAGCTCCGCAGCACTCTCCCCATGCAGGTGTGTGCAGCTGCAGCTCAGCAGCCCTCTCCTCGTGCAGGTGTGTGCAGCTGCAGCTCAGCAGCCCTCTCCCCATGCAGGTGTGTGCAGCTGCAGCTCAGCAGCCCTCTCCCCATGCAGGTGTGTGCAGCTGCAGCTCAGCAGCCCTCTCCCCATGCAGGTGTGTGCAGCTGCAGCTCAGCAGCCCTCTCCCCATGCAGGTGTGTGCAGGTTCCAAGGTCTTGGTGAACAGATAGTCTACCACAGAATTGAAGGTGGTAACTTCATATTTGACACTTGACACTTCCTGCTCCTAACTGCCCCCTCTCCCTGCAGCTGCTCCTAACTGCCCCCTCTCCCTGCAGCTGCTCCTAACTACCCCTCTCCCTGCAGCTGCTCCTAACTGCCCCCTCTCCCTGCAGCTGCTTCCCTCTCTACCTGGGTTAGTTATCTTCACTTTCCAATTACGTGTATTTCATTATAATACTTTCTTCCTCCCATAAGATATGTTCCTCTTCTTTCATGATACCATCTCTAAACTCATGAGCTACCAACACACATATAAATACTATAAAGACACACACAAAGACAGACAGAGAGACGGGGAAGGGAGGGAGGGAGGGAGAGAAGGGAGAGAGAAGTCTGTCATAGATGGTCTTTATGTTCAGGTATTTTTGTTCTATTTCTGATTTCTTCAAAGCTTTCAACATCAAGAGATGGTGAACTTCGTCAAAGGCCTTTCCTGCACCAACTGAAATGATCATGTGATATCTCTCCTTAAGTATATGCGTGTGGGGATTGTACTTAATGATTTGTGTGTGTTGGGCTAACAGGAACGAAGACCATTGCCAAGGCTCACAATGACTTACCAAGAGTTTTAAATGTGTAAGAGAGACAGTATAAAGGTTTCCCACTGACAGGTTGAAAGGAAGAGATAAGAAGAAACATATTAGACAGTAGACTAAGTGTTCTTATTTAGATTTGGAGTCAATTGTCAAATCAGTGGTCTCCTTTGACCGGCGTGACTCCGAGAAATCAACTACACTTTACCTAAATTACAGCTGTAAATTTCTCAAGCCTAGGACTTTTAATCTAATCACTTAAAAAAATATATAATTCTCCTTTCATATAGATAGAATGACACATACCAAAGGAATTGCCATACCAATCATTTTAGCCACTGATGACCACAGAAGAGCTGAGTGTACATAATAACTCACGTGGCCATTCAGGTGAATAGAAAAGGAAATAAATTCCCTTGACAAAGTACACATTTTTGGTAAAGCCAGTAAGTAAATAAGGCATGGTCTAGAGGCCTCACAAACATCTGTTCTTCCCTTTATCCCCAGCATCTTCTGTTGGACTTTGGATTCTTGGCTCTGGAGCTTCTGCTGTGTTCTAAGAGGAGGTGTCACTTCACCACCTGCCTTCTAAACTAAAGGTGGGACCCCTGTGCTTAGTCATAAGCACATGCCTTTCAAAACACCTGGACTAAACCCAAAGAATTCATGTCATTTTGGTTTGTGTTGTGGCCTGTCGACACTAACCAGGACCACCAGAGTGATCATGGCTTTGAAACTGTCCATTAGAGCCTGGTAAGTTCACCAGTGGGTACCAAGTAAAGAGAATGATTCCTCCTCTCCCAGAGTCTAGCTGTAGCTATTAGTTTAGCATGGACGGTCTAGTTGTTTGAATAAGAATGGCCCCTATAGACACACGTATTTGAATTAGTAGAACTGTTTACAAAGGATTAGGAGATGTGGCCTAATAGGAAAAAGTGTGTCACTAAGGGTTGGGTTTGTCTAGTACCATTTCCAATGTCCCTGCTGCCTCCTAGTTTGCATTTTGAGATGTGAGCTCTCTGCTGTCCCTGCTGCCATGCCTTTGGTCTGCCATCATGATGGACTCTAACCCTCTGAAACCATAACCACAACTAAATTTTATAAATTTTATGTATTGTTTGGTCATGGTATTTTATCACAGCAATAGAAAAGTAACTAATACAAAGACCAGAGACCAGTGAAATCCTCCCACTTCCAAAACTGACTATTGACAGAACCAGTCTTGAGAAGGCCCAGTGCAGGCAACCACAGCCGCTGTGAGGTCATGATTGCAATGCCTGTGCTCTGCCCAGAAGATGGCTTTTCACAGCCCCACTCTATCTTCTAGCGCTTACTGTGTAGTTTTTAAGGATAGAAGTGAAAGGTTTGTTTTCTCTTAAGCACTTTGGACCCTCACCGAATCTTTAAAATAGAGAGCTATACAAAACATCTATTGTCTTTATAATGGGTCGATTAATCAATACAATGTGGAGACTAGGGCCTTCACTTACTGAAGCATTACCGGCTTTTTCAATTCAGGTGTTCTCCTGGACACACCTTTAATCTAGCTACCATCCATAGAAGGCTACCCCCACAGGAGGGCTGCCTATAGACCCAAGTCCTCCTGCCATGGCCATTCTGAGTTCTACTGGCTTCGTGAGCTCACCAGATCACGAGAAATCTGGAAACATTTCCCATTCTTCATTACATCAACCCCTCAACAAAACTACAGCCCTTCTAACATGCCTCCAACTGCTGCCCATCCAGCCAACTTCTTTATGTTGTTTCTCCCTAAGGATAATATCAAGGTTTTTTTTTTTTTTTTTAAGGCATTCAGGTTGGCAATGTTTTCAATGTAGATTGTACACAGTGGAAAAAAACCTCTCATAGTTAGCAAGTGGGATAATTCATATAATAAACACATTAGACAATTCATACAGAGGAATTAAACAGTGTTCACATTTCCTTTTGTCCATCCATATTTCTGTGCCTAAATAAACAGGAAGTGGAAGGGGACACCTAATGGAGAAGATGGTTGTGTAAAAGGCATCCAAACCACTGTCTATAATGTACACAGCCACAAAAGTAAGTGCAGGGATGGGAAAAGGATCATAATTCACTTCAGTGCTTTAAACAAATCAGGTCACGGGACTAGCCAAATTGATTTCATTGGTACTCACAGATTATATAAAAGATGGACCTTAGAGTCATAATTCTTGAAGGGGTTCTTAAGTAACGGTTCCAGATGACAGATGAATAATGTCAGGTCCCCTTTCATCCAGCACGCTATGTCCCAGTTTACACCTACATTAAAAATAAATTGCATTAAACCTGAAAAACACCCCGTACAACTCGGTGAACGAGAAGTGCTCAGTTGAATTTAGCAGTGTTCTGAGACGCATTCCACTGCCCATTCTGAGAGGGGGAAACAGGCCCCGTTAGAGATGTGTTTGCACAGGCCGTTCAGTGCCTTTCATCCTCAGTTTCCTACCTCAGCTCCTCCCCCAACCTCTTTTAAATCAAAGAATTAAGTTCAATTATTGTTTCTCAACTTGGTTTTAAGCTCAAGCTACCTAAATAGAACAACTCTTATTTTTATTTACCTTAGTTAATGTTTACTTTTGAAGAGAAATTAGTACATCAAATAAGACCACTTGTAACTCCAGCTCCCAGGGCCATCGTCTGCTCTCCACAGGCAACCAAACAACACACGCGTCATCACTCACAGTGAGATACACACAGACACGTGTAAGTAAAAATGAAAGTAAGTCTTCAAATAAATATATGACTAACAAAACAAAACTATCTTAAGACAACACTAGCATATTTCTCCAAATGAGAAATATTTCCAATTACTGGGTACCTTGTATACAGGAGAAATCTATGTGAAAGAACAACAAATTGAAATCATTGGTAGCCATTACTTACCCTATTCATTTCAGTCCTAAAAACTTCAATTCCCTTAAAAGTTAACTAGTTATTATCCATTTGTTATATAAAATTAAAATACATAATATGGTAATTATTACCCATCCAGAAGTAAAGAATGTGATAAAGTTTTTGTCATTTAAGACTTTGTACTTGGAGGAAGGATAGCAGGCTACCAAGAAGAGACTTGATAACCCTAGCACCATATTTCAGGGGGAGGAGGTCCCCCTCAGTCACAGTCATAGGGAAGGGGAATGGGGTAAAAGCAGGCGGGAGGGAGGAATGGCAGAATGCATGGGATGGATAGCAAATGAGATGTAATATGAATTATTTTATTTTTCAATAAAAGTGTGTTAAAAAATAAAATAAAAAATCAAAGATAAAAAAGCCTTTGTTTACTCTTAGCATAGTTAATAATCAATGGATTGGCTAAGCATTCCTTTATTAATTAGAAAAAACTTCATTCAAAATGACATTAACATTTATGAACTAAATTGGGATTATTCCTGCCAACATGTTTTTAAAATCTAGTTTTATAATTATTCTTTTTGTGATGACTTGTTTTATTTCTCTGTGTGTCTCCATGAGTTTAAGTGCACCAAAGGCATGCAAGTATGCAGAGGCCGGAAGAGAATATCAGTTTGCCTGGAACTCAAGTTCCTGACATGGATACTAAAAACTGAACCTGGGACCTCTGCAAGACCAGCAAGTGCTCTTACCCACTGAGCCATCTGTCCAACTCCTTCTTAGTCATCAACTGATTTCAGCATGGGTGCCTTTCCCCACATAATAAAAAAAAAAAAAAAAAAAAAAGTGCTAAATAGAACAGATGGGGAAATATCTGGCAACATCTGAAGATTTCTTCGGTTTGGTTTGGTTGTTGAGACAGGGTCTCATTCTGTAGCCCAGACTGGAACTCACAATCCTCCTGACTTCACTGCTCACCTGCTACTCGCAAGCTGGAGACACTTCTTTTATTACAGTGAGGAATAAAAATATTTTCTTTCTTACTGGGTAGAGATAGGGGCTTCCATTAAGCATTCTGCAGCACAGAAGTCATTCATAATTTGATATTGTTCCTACTTAAAATTTACTTTTTTTTCTGCTTCCAAAAAAATTTAGACTTCGCAGAGTGCATTTACAGGAAAAAAGAGTTGCCCTAATGACAGTTTTATAGGATATAAAATGATAAGAGTGTATTTATTAGTCACACAATGAATCCTAACTTTAATACTAATATAAAATAATAATATATGTTAATTACATAATAAGACATCTAATTCATACAATTTTTAGAGAATTAAAAGATCTTGATGAAGCCAGGCATGGTGGTGCATGTCTTTAATCCCAGGACTCAGGAGGCAGATGCAGGCGGGTCTCTATGAGTTAGAGGCCAGCCTGGTCTACAAAATAAGTTCCAGGACAGGCAGGGTTGCTACACAGAGAAACCCTGTCTCGAAAAAATAAAAATAAAAAAGCCGAACAAACAAACAAACAAAAAAAATTGATGGATGCAGGGAGAACACAACACTATATACTTGAGACATGGAAGTTTTGTCTGTTCATTGCTTCACTTCAAGATGCTCCTGGAGAGAACTGCTGGAGGGAAGGCTTCTGGGCTCCAGGCCCCTGCTGAGGTTCTGAGTTCTGATTTCTCCAGGTTCCAGCAGAAGAAATTCTGCTGATTATGCCAGAGAATCATTCCTCAGAACTGATATCCTTACGGTTTTGTTATTGTATTCTTTAATCCTCTTTTCCTATTGTTTAGGTTAGTCAGGTTATAAGGGACGTACACTCGGTTAATAAGTTCATAATAAAATATATTTGTTAAGAAAATTGAGCCTACATGGAAGTACTTACCGAGCTGGTGAAAAACTAAAGCCTTCACACTTGAAGCCAGTGTCTTCCCTTCAGTGTTGTCCGTGAGTTCAGAGCAGTTTTTACCTTGTTCATTCCCAAAGCAACAGTGGAAAATTGTTTTGGATAACTCGGAAATGTAGATACCACTCAAATTAAATTTAGCTTCACCAGAGGCTTCAGAAGCCCCAGTCAAAGTTGACGCATCCTCTGCGATCCCGGCAGGCGAGGGAAAGGTGTCATTCTTTGTATTTGGTGGTGCACAGAGCAACTGAAATCTCCAGGGAGAAACTGGATATACCAGGTTAAGTGTAGCTATCACATAAAGAAATTCTGTTAGGGTGCAGAAAGACAACGAAAACAAGCGATCATTTTGATGATGATGTAACTGGAAAGTATTTGAGATTAAACAGTGCAGTACTCAGAAATATTTAACCTTCAGAGTGTTCGCTCAGTATCCAAGGACTAGCTCTGATCTCCTGCCCGCCAATGTATTGGACTTTAGAACGTGATATATCTACTGAACTAATTCCATTCTCTGGCACCACACCTTTGGTAATTCTTGCATCAATTTTCCTTATTAGTCTAACATGCTTATGTTTTAGTATGAGAAAATTTACATTAATTCTAACTCGCAGAATAAGTAAGAAATATCTGGATATCTAATTATATCAGTAAGCACGGAAACCCTCTTAATATTCGTTAAGGGTCACAACAGTGTGCTAACACTTTTCACTGAATGTTTTTGGAGACAACAGTTGCAATGTCTCCTGGACATTCCCAGGAGCCTCCAGGTGTATGATGTCATATAGGAAATGCCACATGCACTCCCCAGGAAATGACGCAAAACAACAGATTACCTCCAGGAAAATCACACTACGGGTAAACCCTTACCTTTTAAACATACAACTACAAGCCTCATATTCTAAGTGTATCTTTAAATAAGCGCTTTCTGAAAATAAACAATCAACTCTCTACACTTC
Organism: Acomys russatus; assembly: GCF_903995435.1. Classification (NCBI taxonomy): domain Eukaryota; kingdom Metazoa; phylum Chordata; class Mammalia; order Rodentia; family Muridae; genus Acomys; species Acomys russatus. Next base: position 107,132,312 of record NC_067138.1, on the reverse strand, counting down.
TTCACTTTACAAATGAATCCAAATAATCTGATGACTTTCTCGATGTGTATATTCCCCAGCACAGAGTGAAAATTCTGAGAAGTGTGTGTAGATTTGTTTGGAATGAGAGTTTTGAAGGATTAAACATAAGAAAGTATAAAGGATCAGAAGCAAACAATATTCTTTGCTGTCTAAATGGATAAATAAACCACATAATTCAAACAAAAGCATAATAGTTCCAAAGGTGAAATATAGAACTAAGCCATGGAAGACACAGGAAGTTGACACGTATATCCCTAAGAAGCCACCACAATGACACAGTCTGCACAATTCCATCAAGGCCACAGGACAGACAAAATGGAACCCTGACATGACTTTAGGTGACCATGAACATCACAATATAGGAAAAAGGCTTTTTAGCATGCCTGTAGAACATTTGCAGTTCCGGCTATTCAGAAGGTAGAGGCAGGAAGATCACTGAGGCCATTGGTTTTAAGACAAGCCTGTGAAATATCATGAAATCTTTGTCTCAAAAGAAGAGGGAAAGCAATAAAAAAATGAGGGGAGGGTCTCATTTATAATAACTACATTTTAAGAAGGGTCAAAGAAGTGACACTAACTACAAAACATGGGTGAAAGAAATTAAAGACAATACAAATGGAAAAATGCTTTATTTTCATACAATTGAAAAATAGCTATTTTTATCTTTTTTAAAAAAAATCTACCTCCCAAAGCAGCGCACAAATTCAGTGCAATCCATATCAAAATGTCAGTAGCATTCTTAACAGAAATAGAAATAAACAGTATGAAAGTTCATATAAAACCACAAAAGACCACCAAAAGTAAAAACAAACAAACAAACAAACAAAAAGCCCTGTATGGCTGATATGGGCTTACTATCCAAAATAAACAAGGGGTCCCACCTCCAGGCAGCACTAATTGAACCCAGTGGGTTTTGAAAGATGAAAGACATGAAGTTGGGATAGAGATGCATTTATTGAGTGGGGGGGGGCACTGAACATGGCAAAGACAGTGTATGCACGTATGTATGAATACAATAATAAAAAAAAAAAACTCTAAAATAACCCTATCTTAAGATGTTCAAAAGACACAAACATCTGCAAGAAGAAGATACTCAAGGGCCTGCTTTTCCAGAAGACTCAGGTTCAAGTCCCAATACACACGGCATGGTTTACTAAGTTGTGGAGTTCTGGCTCTGGCGACTCAGACACCGTCATCTGGCCTCCACAGGCACCAGGTATGCCTGTGGTGCATAAACATACGTGCAGGCAAAACACCAAGACAGCAAAACGAAAGAAAGTATGCAAGGAAGCAGCAATGGGTTTGTGAGGAAATGCTCAACCTCACTAAGCACCCGATAAATCAATCAAAATCACCATGAGATATCACCATAGACAATGACAAGATATACATTCTCAGAAAATGTTAGGGGGGCAGATGTTAAATGCTCAAAGGATCAAAAGTAATAATGTGAAACAAAGCATTCATCAGTTCATTTCAGCTCTCCATATTTTACAGACTCCAAAAACATCTCCAAATACACATAATGCCATATAAACACTTTACAATTACAGATGAGTCTGAAAAGTCTAGGCACCGACTATTAAATAATAAACTACATTTCCGTGAGTTTAAAAAAATGTCATGAGCAATGTATGGCTAATTTCAGACAGGAGAATGTTATGGTTCACTCCAGCTACAGGACCATGCACACACACACATACACACACACACACACACACACACACACACATCTAAAACAGCTTCCTCTGAAGCACAAGTCTACAGCGGGTAAGAGGATGGATGGCTATGCATTAATCTCTCTTGACAAGCTATGGTATTCAATGGCCATTCCAAACATATGCCCCATTCCTTGATAATATGTCCTCAGAGCATCATACTGTCATTACAACAAAAGTGTTCACCTGCGTTTATCCGTGTGGATGTAGGGGTGTGTGTGTGTGTGTGTGTGTGTGTGTGTGTGTGTGTGTGTGTGTTTCAGACCTTTACACTTAGAGGCCAATTGGCTCTTCTGGATCTGTAGCTTTCCAACTGCAAAACTTAGAACCAATCATCTCCTGCGATTACACCATGCAGTTGCTCATAAACGTCTTGACATGTGTACACACATCGTTGTCATCATCATCAGTTCTGTTTCTCTAGGGAGCACTAACGCACAGCTTAAAGTGTATTACATTTTAGGAAGTTCTCAAATTTGTCTAAGGCCAATAAAACCCAGCAACAAGATAGTTGAAGTTTACGAACTAAAAATCTCATCAGAAATATAGTCAGTTAACTACCAACCTTTCAAGAAAATTAAATAGGTTAAATTGAAATGAAATGTTACACTCGTCTTATTTGATGGAGTAAAAACATGTATTGCTAATGGAACTATACAAGAGCTATGTGTAGACATGGGTTGGGAATACAAAATACCAAAGTTACTGTTCAATATAAAGACTCATCGTTAGAGATTGATCTATAAAAATATCCTCCCAAATAGACAAAGGTACATACAACTTACCCCAGTGTAACAAAACCACATAGAATTTCTGACAAATCATCTTACTTCAGAGACGTGCACCTGGAAAACAATAAGCAAGAACAAAACAATACACATAGAAAGCCTCGTATAACTGTCAGGCTGTGGAAAATATAAAAAAAAAAAAAAAAGATTACAAATAAATCTTCAAATTTCCATGCTCTACTATATTTGGCCATATTAGAGAACCACTTCACACTAAATTATATGATGACGGTTATTTTCAACGAAGAGGAGAAAATTCTTCCAAAATGCCCTTGGAAATATGCTGTTCGTTTGCAGACAAAGTAATACTGATATTAGAGAAAAACCAGGAATGCCTGATGACTCAAGACACTCCATGCTCTGGATAACTTCAGAGATAATGCTGCATAAATTCTACTCAATCTGAAATGCAGAAATGCATCAAATATGAGGTTAGTTTTTTTCTGCTGCTGAGAGTTAGAATGACAATATTTTAATATAGTGGGTGTAAATTTGTGATTAAACTCTACATATTCTCTTTCTGTGTGTGTGTGTGTGTGTGTGTGTGTGTGTGTGTGTGTGTGTGTGTGTGTGTGTGCGCGCGCGTGCGCGCGCATGCGTGAAAGCTAGAGATCAACATCAGGTGTCTTTCTCTATAACTCTATCTTTTTTTTTTTTTTTTTTGTCTCATTGAACCTGAAACTCACTATTTAAGCTGGAGTAGGCAAGCCAGCAAGTCTCCAGGATCCCCCCGTCCCGCTTCCCACCCTGGGGTGATAGACATGTGTACTTGCATTGTGTAACAAATTTGTTTGAAATAAAACATTTTGTCTTCTTGGAGGGGAGCTTGTTAAGAAACAAGATGTCCTCAGGGAGGTGAAAAAGATTTATCCTACAAAGAATCTCTTTAAGTTCGGGAAGCAAACAACTGAAAAGTTTCAGGAAGTCCCTGAAACTGGTCAGCTTCTCTATGGCCCCTCCTCCTTTCTCCCAGTATAACTAAGCAGTAAGGACTGCTGAGAGAGTCTCAGAGAGGCTTAGCTGCCCAATAGAGGCAGACCACCCAGCTTGCCTGAAGAGGCCAAGACCACATGAGCTACTGCCCAACCCACTGAGCTGCCTGCAAGTCCTGCAGTGTGCTCCAGGCTCCAGTTTTCATAAGCTGTTGCCTGGGCTTGGGTGGGATTTGGTAGTGCAGCTGTCTTTGAGTCATTTCTGCCCCTGTAAGTAAGCCCAGTAAAATAATTCAGTTGACTAATCTGGACTTTGGTGATATCCTTTCTTTGGTCTATTGTCAGTTCCCTATCTGAGTAAACTTTTGTTGTCTCTCCAGAAATAGTGCCAACATGCGCTTTACCCACTGAGTCATCTCCTCAGCCCCATTTCAATCTTTTCTATTTCAACTGGATTCCAGACTACTGCATGGTGTATTTTGAGGTGAAGAGCCCTGACTCAGGTATTAGAAGTCTTAGGTGTAAGTGTGGATTCTTCTAACCAGCCTTAGGACTTGGGGGTTCAACTCTGCCTTCCTCTTGCTTATTTGCAAATCTGACTGCTGAGTGATCTCTGCCACTCTCTCCAGAGATGTCCATAATGGTGAGTTGTACTTTAAAATAGAAATAACAAGTTCACTACAAATGCTGCTATAAATTACCAAGCCAATGGGTAAACATACAGTGGTGTGTTTGTTTCCCAATTTGCATATTCTTAGGGACCCTGGACATATATAAGCAGTTTGTAAATATTTGCTCTAATATTTGCTTTTCAAACTGTGCTTTTCATCGGAACTTTGGTGCTTTACCCACTGACACCATAAGGGTTCTTCAAAATCTCTAGAAACTGGCTCGGTGCTTGGAGTCCTCACAACCTAATTGTAAGAAATGTATGCAAGACACACACATGCCCACTTTTATATTGTCCATTCCTGCTGTCGGGCTTCTCGTCAAGTAAACCCTAGAGGAAGATTCATAATCGGGATGTGTCATGAACACAACGCGTTGCTGTAGGGCTTTGATGAAGCAACTGTAATTCGGTCCCAAAATAGATTTGATTCACATTTAAATAACTGATCTGCTAAGTGGCCAAATGCACTAGTTGCTTCTCTTAGGTATAAAAGTCGAGCCGCTGTTCACTGTCCCAGGCAAAACAGAAACTATTCTTACCACGTGAACTCCTGCCTCCCAGTTCCATTTGTGTACGATAAAAAAAAACAATTACAAATGATAATGGCTGTGAAAGTGGGTTCTTACACAGAGTCTAGCTATATGCACCCAAACAAAAGGAATATAAGGAAGTTTACAAAAACACAAACATTACTTTAAAATGACAGAATTTTAAAACTATGATTAAGAATAATAACCAATCAAAAACGGACAGAAAAGGCATGTCAATCTGCCTGTGTAATATAATGTTTATACTCAGAGACTAGTTCTGCTACCACCCTTCATCAGGGAAGCTTCTTTTTGGGGTGGGCAGCAATTACCGCTCATCAAAGCCCAGAGAGCAAGCACTCAGGCCCAAGTGGTAAATCTACATCACTCCTTTCAAGACTGAAGGAACAGGGCTGGAGAGATGGCTCAGTGGTTAAGAGTGCCGCCTGCTCTTCCAAAGGTCCTGAGTTCAATTCCCAGCAACCACATGGTGGCTCATAACCATCTGTAATGTGATATGGCGTCCTCTTCTGGCTTGCAGGGGTACATGCAAACAGAGTACTGTATACATAATAAATAAATAAATAAATAAATAAATAAATAAAAATTAAAAAAAAAAAAAAAGACTGAAGGAACAACATGGAAGAGGGGGTAGAAAGAATGTAAGATCCAGAGGAAGGGGTGGGACATGGTGGAGCAGTGTGTTTTCAGGTATCACGTGCTGCTGCATTACTGAACACTCAGTGCCTGCGATCACCTGCACAAGACTGGACCCCTCAACATTCTATAATGAAGGCTGAATGGGCTTATGAGGCCCTACCTTTCCTAAGAATTTACAGGTAGTTAACAGTTGCTAGGGGAGAGAGAGAGAGACATTCATAATCTTCAGTGATGCAGCCACTGGTAAGCTCACCCATGTAAATAACCCCTCACCCATGTTCCAGCAGGTAAACCCAATTGACCTATTTGGTATTAGCCATAAAAGAGGAGTAGTTGGCTCAAGAAAGGAGTCAGCACACAAGCACTCTTCAGAAATGAGGATTATTAGGAGGAAGTCCTTGAAGACCATGATCAGGCCTCGAGGCAGGGAATTTAGAAAAAAAATAATAAAATGTGTCATAAACAGCATAACAGGGCCTTAAATGGAAGAGGAGGCTTCCCTTTAGAAAGGATCTTCATTAGGAGAGATAGCTTAAAATAAGAATAAGAGAGAGACCCATTGTGGACAGGATGTTGACAGGAACCCGGAGAACATTAAGAACAAAATCTCTACATCAGAAGGGATGTCTGTTGTTTTACATGTTTTAGGAGGTGAGCAGGAAGTTTTAGACTATCTGGTGTGCAAGGGGCATGGAGGAGCCAGTTACTGGATAGGGCCATAAATAAGGAATTGTAAAAACCATAACGTTCACGGCTTTTAAGTTTATGTTTTAGAGAGACTGCTAAGAGGGATATAGCCTGATTTCTTCAGGCTGTGGGATCTGGCCTCTTAGACTGACCAGAGACTTAAACGCAACAGGCCCACAATGTAACAATTGGTTCATAAAACAGTCAAACAAAATCAAAGCACAAGAGGAACTAGCTGTAAAAAGGAAAAGGATCCATGGGAGGGGGATAAAGGGGTTAATACAATCAAAATATACTATATGCATGTGGGAACATCATAGTGAGATCTATTGGTATTTCTAAAAAATATGTACTAATAAAGGACTTTTAAAAAATCAAGCAAAGGGAAAACTAATGGTAAGCTGACCAAAATAAGTCTAATGCAGCAAATGCTATTCTAATGCTTCCTAATGACAAACTAGAAGTTTCACATGTGCTGACATCAAATAAATTTATAGTGCTTAAAAAGGGAGTACAGATAATTCAGCCATCAGACTCTTGGGACCTCTTTCATAGGACGTTGATCCCATTAGTGGGGGATTCACCCTTAATCATATCCGTAAAGGCCTTATTGCTTTGTGGTGTCTGTGTGTGTGTGTGTGTGTGTGTGTGTGTATGTGTGTGTGTGTGTGTGTGTGTGTCTTTCCCCACATGTGTATTTGTGCAAGTGAAGACCAGAGGTCCATGTCAAGATGTCTTCCTCAATTGATTTCCCACCTTATGTTTTTGAAGCAGGGTCTGTCACTTGGACCCGGGCCTTACCAACTAAGCTAGGTTGGCCAGCCAACAATTCCCAAGCATCCTCCAGTCTCCACCTCCAGAGTGCTGACATTACCAGGGAGAGTAGCTGTATGCAGCATTTACATGGATGCTGTGACTCCAAACACAGGTCCTCATGCTTGCACGGAAAGAATTGTACCAAGTGATCCACACGCACATCCAAAGCCCCACTTCCTTAGTTTCAGTACATAAATTTGGGGTGATACATTCACACCACTCCGGTTGGCGTGCTACACCAATGGTTCTCAACCTGTGGGTCGTGACCCCTTTGGCAAATTTCTTTCTCCAGAAATATTTACATTATGTTTTATAACAGTAGCAAAAATTATAGTTACAAGATAGCAACAAAAATGATTTCATGGTTGGGGTCACCATAACACGAGGAACTGTATTAAAAGGGTCACACAGCATCAGGAAGGTTAAGAACCACTGCTCTACACTGACAGTGAAAAGGAGCAATGTGCTTATAAGTCATTTACACAGAAGGTAGAATTGACTTCCTTGGAAATATGTGAAATAAAGTATTCTGCACCTCATCACCATCACTGGTAATTAGAGTTCAGCTAGGAAAAGGGAAATAATTGAAAATAATTGTAAGAACCATTTCCCCTCCTCTCAAAAGCGTCGATCGAAGACATCCATCTCAGGACTGGGGAGATGCTTGGGGGGTCAGAGCTGTACCAGCAGGAGGACCAGAGTTCAAATACCCAGCACACGAATAAAAAGTCAGGCATAGCTGTGTGTACTTACAACCCCAGCAAGGGAGCAGACAAAAGCTCACAGAGGCTCCCTGGAAGCCATTTCAGCTCTAGGTTTTGTGAGAGACCCTGACTCAAAGGAATACAGTGCAGTGAAAGAACAAGACATCCAACATCTCCTTATGGCTTCTACATGTGTGCATAACACACACACATACACACATATGCACATACACATGCACATGTACACACATACCTACATACACACCTACATACACATACCTACATACACACACCTACATACACACACACATGCATGCACACACACCTACACACACACACACCCCATCTACGTCACACACACCTACATAAACACACACACACACCATACACAACGCACTTACATATACACACAGAGACAGAGAAATATTTTCAAAGAAAAATAAGCAAAATTTGACCATTATAGACATAATAAATTACTGTAGAATAACACTTAGTCTTGGGCAGTGAAGAGATCTGTCTATTTCCAAAGTGAACTAATTGATAACAATACTTTGAGAATTCTGATTTTATAAACTAAAAAAAGTGAGACTGTCTTAAAAATGACAGCTTAGTTATATTTGATCTGTAATACTAATTTTCTGGCCGGGCCTGCTGGCGCACACCTTTAATCCCAGCACTCAGGAGGCAGAGGCAGGTAGATCGCTCTGAGTTTGAGGCCAGCCTGGTCTACAAAGCAAGTCCAGAATAGCCAAGGCTGCACAGAGAAACCCTGTCTCGAAAAACCAAAACCAAAACCAAAACCAAACAAACAAGCAAACTACTTTTCAAAAATAAGAGATCAGAAGCTGGGTGCAGAGGCACACTCCTGTGATCCCAGCATTCAGGAGGCAGATGCAGGTGGATCTCTGTGAGTTTGAGGCCAGCCTGGTCTACAGAGTGAGTCCAGGACAGCCAGGGCTACACAGAGAAATCGTGTCTTGAAAAACCAAAGGGGGGGAGGTTGTGGAGGAAGCGGGGGAGATCAGTTTGTCATGGGCTTTCCTAGATTTCTCTATTCTCCACAGCTCTCTCCAGTCAGTTCACCCCTGGATGGCTCCCCTAATTCAGATTCAGCAGGAGGACCCTTTAAATGACAGAACACCACTGAGGGAAGTCATGGCCTCAACCCAAGCAGGAGGCTGGAGGCAGAAACCAAAGCAAGGCCATGCAGAAACACTGCGTTCTGGCTTAAAAGTAAGCAAGTTTCTCACTACAGCTTGCTTAGGCTGCTTTCATGTACAGTTCAGGAGCACCAGCTTAGGGGTAGCACAGCCCACAGTAAGCTGAGCTCTTCCACACCAGTCATCAGTCATGAAAATGCCCCACAGGCTTGCCATTAGGCCAGTCTGATGGGGGCATTTTCTTTCTTTTTTAAATTTAATTCTTTTTTTACATATGCATTTATATCATTACACATACATCTAATATACTACCTACAGCAAGAAGAGCCATGAAACAATCAGGAATTATATAAATGTTACATTCATAGTGATTTGGCTATTTGTATTTGGCAACCTTGAAGAAAACATCTTTCCTATCTTGGGGAGTCTAAAATTCTGAATGTAAATCAATACCTATCATATCTCCTCATTATCAACTTAAAACATCTATCTAGACCTAAAAACATCTTAACCCCTAAACAACTAAGCTTCATTATAAAATTAAACTATCTGGTCTTCAGCGCCATTAGAGACTTGATAAGGAATAAAATTAGTTACCTGAGTAGACAGGGAGTGCAGGTTAGCAGCTTCCCAAATCAGAGGATGACAGAGACAGTTTTCTACCTGAGCAGTCGCCAAAAACTCTCTATAACGTTGGAGCATCATCTTCAGCCCCCTGGGTTCCATCTTCCCACATAACCCTAGCTCATGTCAACTTGACAAGTAAATGAGTGAGTTGCACATGCTGTGTGTATAGGTGTTGTGTGTGCTCTCTGTGTGTGTGGTGTCTGGGTGTATATTGTGTGCATTGTGTTTGTGTGTGGTGTTTTGTTGTATATTGTGTGTCGTGTATGGTGTGTGTGTGGTAGGTGTATTGTGATGGAGTGTGTGATAGTTTACATGTGTGCTGGGGTATAAGTATGATGTGCGTATTGTGTTTGTGTGTGTGAATGGTGTGTGTGTGCATGTGTTGTGCATGTACTGTGGGGCATGTGTATGTGTCATGTGTGTATGTGATGTAGCATGTGATTTGTATGTTATATATGGCATGTGTGTATATGTGTGAAGTTGGGAATGTGTGTATATGTGCATAGGGTACAGGTATACGTATGCGTGTTTATATGTGTAGGGGTGGTGGTATGTTGTATATGTTACATGTAGTGTGTGTGTATAACACGTGTGTATAAGTGTGGCATATGTACTGTGTGTATGTGTGGGGGTTGTGTGTGGAGTGTGTGTTGTATGTGTGTGTATGTGTGGGGTTGTGTGTGGAGTGTGTGTGTATTTGTGGGGTTGTGTGTGGAGTATGTGTTGTATGTGTGTGTATGTGTGGGGTTGTGTGTGGAGTGTGTGTGTATTTGTGGGGTTGTGTGTGGAGTGTGTGTTGTATGTGTGTGTATGTGTGGGGTTGTGTGTGGAGTATGTGTTGTATGTGTGTGTATGTGTGGAGTTGTGTGTGGAGTGTGTGTGTATTTGTGGGGTTGTGTGTGGAGTATGTGTTGTATGTGTGTGTATGTGTGGGGTTGTGTGTGGAGTGTGTGTTGTATGTGTGTGTGTGTGTGGGGTTGTGTGTGGAGTGTGTGTTGTATGTGTGTGTATGTGTGGAGTTGTGTGTGGAGTGTGTGTTGTGTGTGTGTATGTTGGGGTTGTGTGTGGAGTGTGTGTTGTATGTGTGTGTATGTGTGGGGTTGTTGTGTGTGGAGTGTGTGTTGTTCTGTGTGTGTATGTGTGGGGTTGTGTGTGGAGTGTGTGTTGTATGTGTGTGTGTATGTGTGGGGTTGTGTGTGGAGTGTGTGTTGTATGTGTGTGTATGTGTGGGGTTGTGTGGGAGTGTGTGTTGTATGTGTGTATGGTGGGGTTGTGTGGAGTGTGTGTTGTATGTGTGTGTATGTGGGGGTTGTGTGTGGAGTGTGTGGTGTGTATGTGTGGTATGTGTGGGTTGTGTGTGGAGTATGTTTGTATGTGTGTGTATGTGTGGTTGTGTGTGGAGTGTGTGTGTTGTATGTGTGTGTATGTGTGGGGTTGTGTGGTGTGTGTTGTTGTGTGTGTGTATGTGTGGGGTTGTGTGGAGTGTGTGTTGTATGTGTGTGTATGTGTGGGGTTGTGGAGGGTGTTGTATGTGTGTTGTGTGGGGTTGTTGTGTGTGGAGTGTGTGTTGTATGTGTGTGTATGTGTGGGGTTGTGTGTGGAGTGTGTGTTGTATGTGTGTGTGTGTGTGGGGTTGTGTGTGGAGTGTGTGTTGTATGTGTGTGTATGTGTGGGGTTGTGTGTGGAGTGTGTGTTGTATGTGTGTGTATGTGTGGGGTTGTGTGTGGAGTGTGTATTGTATGTGTGTGTATGTGTGGGGTTGTGTGTGGAGTGTGTGTTGTATGTGTGTGTATGTGTGGGGTTGTGTGTGGAGTGTGTGTTGTATGTGTGTGTATGTGTGGGGTTGTGTGTGGAGTATGTGTTGTATGTGTGTGTATGTGTGGGGTTGTGTGTGGAGTGTGTGTTGTATGTGTAAACGTATATGTGTGTGTTGTATGCTGCATGTCTATGTGCATGATGTGTGTGTGGCATATTGTATATGTGTGTTGCATATGTGTATGGTGCGCATTGTGGAGTTGTGTATGGAGTGTGTATGTTGTGTGTATATGTATGTGTGTATTGGAAATGTATATATTCTAGTGTGTGGTATATATTATGTGCATGGTGTGTGTGTGTGTTGCATATGCATTTATGTGGTTTGCATTGTGTGGAGTGTGTGGACTATGTATGTGTGTATGAGTGTGTATAATATGGGAGATGTAACTACAGCATGTGAGTATGTGTAGGGTATGCATAGTGTATGTGCTGTATCTGGTGTATGTCGTGAGTATGTGTGTACGCTGTGTGCATGGTATGCATGAGCTGTACATGGTATATGTCTTGTACGGATGTGCATAGTGCGTGATATGTGTGTGTGTGGCATGCGTGGTGGGTGTATAGTACATATGTATGACGTTTATATGCTGTGCATACATGTGTATATGTGTGTGGTGTGTGTTGTATGTGTGTTTATGTTATGCATGTGTGTGCCATGTGTGGCATGCCTTGTACATGGTAAGGAGTGGTATATTTGTGTGTAGATGGTTATGTGTCATGTATGTCCTGTGTATGTGTGTCATATGTGTATGTGTTAGTGGAAAGATGTGATGTGTATGGTGTATATGTTGGGTATGGAATGTCGTGTGTGTGTGTGCGTGCATGTGTGTGTGTGTGTGCGCATGCATGTGTGTGTGTGTGTGTGTGCTGCGTATGTATATAGTCTGTGTATATGGTATGTGGTGGGGGTATGTACATGTTATACATGCATATGCATGTGTGTGATATGTATATAGGTATGTACATGTAATACAGATGTGATTATGTTCATGAGTATTTTATATGTTTGTGTATATTTAATGTGTATACGTGTGTGTGGTATGTGGTATATATGTGTGATCTATGTGTATGTATGTACATGTAATATGTATACAGGGTGTTCCCATAGTATAGTGGTTATCACACTCATCTCACACGGAATTTGTATGTGGGGAGGTATGTGTGTGGTACACTAGGTAGAGTATTTGCATAGTTGGGATTTCCATTGTTGTGACAAAACACCCCAGCCTATGTACACTTGGAAGAAAAGGTTTATCTCATTAATATTGTCACCGCACGAGCCATCATCATCAAGGAAGTTAAGGCAGAAACTCAGGACAGGAACCTGGAGGCAGGAACCAAAGCAGAAGTTTGCTGCCTTTGTCCAGATGCTCTCTTACAGCACCCAGAACCACCCAGGATGACAATGGCCACCATGAGCTGGTCCCTCCCACATCAGTCATCAGTCAAGCAACTGCCAACAGGCTTTCTCACAGGGCAGTCTGGTGAGGGCATTTAGAAGAGTTCCTCTTCTAAAATGCCTCCTGCTTGTGTCAAGTTGACACAAAACCAGCATGTGTTTATGTGTATGCGTGTTTATATGTGTGTAGTGTGTGTTGTGCACATGTTTGTAGGTATAATGTGTGCAGTATGTGCATATGTGTATGTATGAGGTGTTCTGTGGGTATTGGTTAATGTAGGTGTGTGCACATGCGCACATATGCACATGGGAGGCATCCATTTGGGTGTGCATGCATGAGGTTGACTTGGTTTCTTTCCCTAACTGCTCTCTACTTTTAACTTTTTTGATACAAGTTCACTCAGTGAGCCTGAAGTTCGCACAGGAATTCAGCTCGGCTGGTTGGCCAGTGGGCTTTGGGGGTCCTTCTGTGTCTAGCCCTCCAGCACTGGAGCCACAGGAGAAGGCCCAAGTCTCCAGCTTTCCACACTGGCTCTAGTAGTGAAAATGCAGGTCTCTGCGTTCATGTAGTAGGCATTTTGCTAGCTGAGCCATCTCTCCCAAATGCATATCTGAGTTTTACAAACAAAATACAATTGTCTAAGAAACATAGTAGGTACTTGTAAATATTTGTTGAATAAATCAACATAGATGATATACAGTCCTATATCTGTAGAGGAATTTTAATTCAGAACAAGGCTGCTTTGGCAAGAGATCACATCCAAAGACCTAGGTCTATGTGATCTGTCTGGAATACAAACACACTTTTAATCCAGGAGACAAAGGCAAGCAGATCTGAGTTCGAGGCCAGCCTGGTATAGAGCAAGATTCATGTTAAGAAAAACTTAGGTCAAAAAATAAAAAATAAATAAATAAAATAAAATAAAAATAAATAAATAAAATGGATTTCTCCTAAGCCGGGCATGGTGGTACACACCTCTAATCCCAGCACTCGGGAAGCAGAGGCAGGTGGACTGCTCTGAGTTCGATGCTAGCCTGGTCTACAAAGTGAGTCCAGGACAGCCAAGGCTACCCAGAGAAAATCTGTCTCAAAAGACGGAAGGAAGGAAGGAAGGAAGGAAGGAAGGAAGGAAGGGAAGAAAGAAAGAAAGAAAGAAAGAAAGAAAGAAAGAAAGAAAGAAAGAAAGAAAGAGAAAAGAAAAGAAAAGCTTAGGTCCAGGCGTGGTGGTGCACAAACAATGAAGGTAGAAGGAAGCACTATGTTTGAAAGCGATGTCTAATTGAGTGGCAGAAAAAGTGACCAATCAGAGAAAGACGTGATAGATTAGGATACGCCCATCCCTGACGAGAACAGAGAGGAGAGGGGAGCTACTCAAGAGAGCAGCACAGAGAATTAGACAGTAATAGAGGGGCAGGCTATAAAGAGAGAACAAGCTGGACGCAGGTGAAGACAGAATGAGCTAGAGAACGGGGAGGAGCCAGGAGATGAGAGCAGATGGCTGGAGTTCGCTTGAGACCATGCAGAGCACTTCTGAGGCCGAGAGAGAAGCCAAATTGAATATGTCAGCTGGGAGAGGAGTTTGAGCCAGAACAGCTGAGTTGAAGCAGCCAGCCAGAGAAAGGATGAGCGTATTAAGCAGTAAGTCTCAGAGATGAAAACTATCTAGGCCTAGGTTAGATTGTACAAAGGCTAGAAGCTTCCAGGCCTAGGCCTAGGTTAGCAGAAGGAGGCAGTAATCCTCCCAGACAATAATTGAAAGAGGCAAATGAAAGTTCCTGTTACACATATCTTAAAAACAATGGTTTTTAAAAAGCTATTTCGGAATTTAGGCAGAGAAAACGGTTGGTAGAAATGTACAAAATGTGAAGCAATCTTAATAGAGAGCCCAGAAGCTGGTCCATAGTATGACCATATCAATAGCTCCTCTGTTATTATTACTATAAACTCTAAACAAAAGAAAATCAGACTATGTTCTACTGAATGAGCATACTATGGATTTTCAGAGGCAGATCAGATGGTTCAGTTTGTATAGCTAGTGATTACTTTTGTCATTTTTTTTAATCTATCAAATCCACAAATACAAAACAAAACAGTCTGAGTCAGTGTTTGAATGAGACTGAAAGAAAATCATTTACGGCTTGCTTCAGTGGTCTCCAGGTCTCTGAGCCTGTGGAGACGCTTGTAAATTAGGAAACCAACTCTGGCGTTCCGCTTGCTTTGACAAATATCTCAAGGGCCTCCGCCTGCTGTTAATGCTTCTGCACTTTCTGCGAAAGAAGCCTCTATTTCATACTTATAGAAAACATTTAAGCATCTTATTTAAATATACATGAACCACTATTTCTTCAAGAGTCAAAATGTTAAGAAAATATATACAACTTCATCTATTTCTAGTGACCTTAAAATTTTAAGTATGCCTATTTTTATCTCTTCACTTAGAATAGCAATTTGCTGTGTGTTCCCATCAATATTCCTGGAGCCTGAGAAAGCCAAAAGAGAGGATTGAACTCCCTGGAACTGGAGTTACAGGCAATAGTGAGCCACCACGTGGGTGCTGGGAATTGAACCCAGGTTCTCTGGAAGAACAGCCAGTGCTCTTAACCACTGAGCCATCTCTTCAGCCTTTTAAATCTTTCTTAAGTAAAAAAGACTTCTTCCCAGGTAGGGTGGCACATTCCTACAACGGTAGCACTTGGAAGGGCAGAGACAGAGGATGGCCAAAAGATGGAAGCCAACCTGGATTACGTAGTGAGTTTCGGGCCAGCCGGTGTTACATCATGTCTCGGAACAAAACAGAACAAAGATGTCCCACCATCTTGGCATATGCATTTGCCACTTTGAAAACTCAACTCCAAGCTCCAGCTTCAGGAGAGACCCTGACTCACACAGGAGAGAGCAGAACAATGGAGGAGACACTCAATGCCAACTTCAGAACTAAGCGTGCACGCACGCACGCACGCACGCACGCACACACACACACGGAACTGCACACACACATGCACCCATGCACATGATAACACAGATAACACGAATAATAAGAATCCCTGGGGATGGGGAGATGGCTCATCACCTAAAAGCGGGCACTGCTCCTGCAGAACACCCAAGTTTGCTTCCCAGCACCCACATCAGATGCTCAAAGAGCCCTTCACCCCAACACCAGGGGATCTGATGCCCTCTTTTGACTTTAGTGGGAACTCATACTCACATATATAAACCTACATAGCTAGCTACACACACGCACATAACAATAAGACAAAATACATCCATCTTTTAAAAAATAGCTAAGTCCTTTTTAAAAAACTTTTTTTACTAAAATATTAATTTTTGTGTTTTTCTTATAATAATTTAGTTTAAATTATTTTAACCAGGGGCTGGCACAATGGCTCCATTGGTGAAAACAGCTGCTACGAAGCCTGGCAAACCTGAGTTTGATCCCCAGGACTCATAGGTGGAAGGAAAGGACTGGCTCCCACAAGATGTCCTCTGACTTCTTCTCACATGCAGTGACACATGCATGTGTACACATAAAGAAATAAGTAAAGTAATTTTTAAAAAATTTTAAATAAAAAAATTATTCTAAGTGAATTCTTTCAGTGAGTATAGAGCTAAAAGTTTAAATGAAGAAAATATTATAAAATAATTAAGTAGGTAGGTTTGTTAACCACATAATGATGGTACATCATAAAGTCTATGATGTCTAACATTTAAAGAATTAAGCTATTTAGAAAGGGTGAATCAGATTGCGTTTACTTAAAATTCATAAATGTTTCCAAAAAGTTAATATTTGCTTGCCCTTTCTCTGAAGAATAGGGAAGGGTTTTAAAGCCCACGGTCAGCACAGAGACATATCTCAAATTAGCCACGCATAGCAGTAAGAAGCAATAGGAAATCCTGGTGAAGAATTGATTCATAAGCTTAAAGTGTGTTATCAAATGACTAGGAAGCCATGTGCCCCAAGCACTGCTTTTATGTTCTATTCTCTGCTTTCTATCAGTTCCGTGAGGAGATCTTTCCCTCAGTCACACCTGTGATAAACAGCATTGTTCTAGAACCCAAGTTCTTAGGTAGGATACCTCCCACATCCATCTAATATTCCATCTAATATGCACACTCAGGCTGCAAACTCTATATTTTAACTGGAAAGGTTAAAGTTAAACTTGGGGTCATCTTATATGCCAGAAAAATATGGTAATTGATGTGCATGACTTTAAAGGCTGCAACTTATAAACACAATAGCAATTACAATTAATTAGTATGTGTATGCCAGTTCTCTCTCTCTCTCTCTCTCTCTCTCTCTCTCTATCTATCTATCTATCTATCTATCTGTCTGTCTATCTCTTTCACACACACACACACACCATAACTATGTATGTGCACGATTTATCTTTTATTATCTCTTAGACACTAACCAGCTTGGCTTAGAAATTCTGTTGGTGCATACAGAATACAACTGTTCGATTATCTCTGGGTTATAGTTTCTTGATTTTCATAGGTTAGACACCCAAAATCACAGCTGTCAGTTGAAGCAAATTTAGGAAATCTGGTTCTGGGAGAAACTAAATTGCCCTGTCCTTCATGAGACAGACATTTGGTAACAGCTGTTCCTAAACATGACTTCACATTATTTAAAGCTGATTATAACATCATTACAGACACTCCTGAGAATCTCTATTTGGTTCAGACCTTTGGCTGTTATTTAGTATAAATAGGTACCACATTTCACAGAGTCTCACTATGCAGTCCTGGCTAGTCTGGAACTCCCTATGTAGACCAGGTAGGCCTCAGTCTCACAGAGATGCTCCTACAATTGCTGAGATTAAAGGCATGTGCTACCAAGCCCTCTTTGTTTTGATTTATTTGGGGTTTGTTGTTGTTGTGACTTAATAATTTGACTGTTACTTTCGTCCTGGAAAACTTATTTTATACCATGCATCCAAATTCTTGTAGTCTTCTGTATAGCACCTTCCATAATTTAAATGTTTCCCAAAGTACATATGTTGGAAGTATGGCCTACAGTGCAGTGTTATTGGAAGGTTAAGGCTTAACAAGAATTGGTAAGGTCAGGTATAAGTTAACACTATTCCAGGAGTATTTTGGTTTTTGTTTATGTTTGGCCTTCTTGGCCTTTGTCTTATGCTTGTTTGCAGCCATGCCAGGTTTTAATGCGTCAGGAAGGGCCCCTTAAGTGTGACCTTTTGCCATTGAATTTTCCACCTGCAGAATCCTGAGCTGAATATTGCTTACATTCTCTTCTTTATAAACTCCTCAGCCTGTGGCATTTTGTTATAACAATAGCAGAAAGTATGGAAGGGAACACGTGAGGGAGGAGAGTTAAAAAAAGAAAAAAGAAGGAAAAAGCCTAAATATCTATGCTGTGAATGTATTTTATTCTCCTTGCAGTTTGAATCTGAAAGGTCCCCAAGAGACTGCTTTGAACACTTGCTCCACAGCTGGTATTTGAGAAGGTTCTGAAGGGAGGCTTCTTACTCAAGGAGGTGGGTCACTACGCTTAGTTCCTATGGGGTAGACTATCCCTGGATGCTTCCTGGCTGCTAGGATGTGAATAGTTGTCTTCCTCCACATGTGCCTGCCTCCATGCTGGTCCGATGAGTGCATTGAAACATGAAACTAAAGACCCAATCCTCTGAAATCTTGACGTAAATTAAGATTTTCCTACCTTAGTTGTATCTGTCATATATTTTGACCACAGAATCTCAAATGTAACCAAGACTTTCATCTAATACAGTGGTTCTCAACCTATGGGTTACAACTCCTTTGGGGGGGGTGGTTTGTCACACATCAGATATCCTGCATATCAGATATTTTTATTATGATTCATAACAGTAGCAAAATTACAGTTACGAAATAGCAACACAATAACTTTATAGTTGGGGGGGGTCACCACAACATGAGCAACTGTATATAGAAGTTGCAGCATCAGGATGGTTGAGAACCATTGAATTTCCAGCAAAGAAAAAAGGAAATCAGAAATAGTCAGTCAACAGGAAAACAAAAACAAAACAAAAATCCTGAACAATTATTACACGCTACACACAAGTTAAGACTGAGTGAAACACATATACAAAATTAAAAATTCTTGTGAAGTTCTCATTCTAGTGGGGATAAAACTGAAAAGCATGCACAGAGCATCTTAGAACGTGAGTAAACACGATGGAGAGAAAAAGCAAAGCAAAGGGAACATACATATTGCAAAGTAAGAAGCCGGGCAAGTTCAAACTCTGCGTGGAGACATCTGAGCAAAGACCTGAGGGGAATGTGTGTAGCCGAGCAAACCATGTACACACCAAGCAGAAAAAGCTGAAGTAAAAAGATAGTTGCTGACACACTCAAGGAGAGCCAGCGGCCCAGGAGGAGGAAGAAAAGACAGGAGCAGGAAGGATGAGAGGCCACCGGAGTCTCGTAACTATGACAAACATGGGGCTTTGACAACATGGGAACTGGAAAGCCACCAGAGCGTTAGGAGCAAAAGGGTGTCACGATCTGATGTGTATGTTGTACTAAGGTTTTGTTTTCGGGGCCGTGGTTATAGTTCTTCCAGAGAACGCATGGTTGATTTCATTCCCACATGATGCCTCGCAACCATCTGTTACTGTAGTTCAGGGGAATGTGCCACCCTCTTCGGGCCTCTATGGGCACCAGGAACACACATCATGCGCCTACATACATGCAGACAAAGTATCCATACACAAAATATTTTAATTTTTTTATTTATGTATGTGTGCTTGTTTGTGCGCATGCGTGTGCATACCCACAAAGATCAGTAGAGGGCATCAGAGTCCTCTGGATTTAGCGTCAGTTGAGTATGAGCTGCCCAACATGGCTAACGGGAACCAAACCGAGGTCCTCTGAAATGGCTGCAGGTATTCTTAACCGCTGAGCAGTCTCTCCTCCCTTCACATGTTTTAAAAGGAAAACTCTTTTTTGCTTATTTGTTTGGTTTTGGTTTTTGGTTTTTTGAGACAGGGTTTCCCTGTGTAGTCTTGGCTATCCTGGACTCACTCGTAGACCAGGCTGGCCTCGAACTCACAGAGAGCCACCTGCCTCAGCCTCCCACAGTGCTGGGATTACAGGTGTGTGCTGCCCCTCCCAGCTTGGAGAATATTTTTGAAAGTCGATAAAAGAGAAAAAAAAAAAGGTTATAAACATTGATAAATGAGCTCTTGCAACAACCCAAAGGTAAGCGCAGTCTCTAATGGCCACTGAAGTACGGGGAGAGATTGTATTCTGGATTTATTTTGAGAATAAAGCAAAGAAGGTATATATATCGACACAGATATAGGTAGATACCGATACGGATCTAGATGGGCTGTAATAGAATGTAAGGGATCAGTGATGACTCCAAGGCTTAGGTCCTAACTAATTTGAAAGACAAGATGGACTGCAGACAGTGTATCATGAAGATTCTATTTGGGGCACGCTGAAATCGAACGTCTAGAATATCTAGTAGACAAGCAGTGAAAATGCTGAGCAGGAAGCTGGGTAAAGTGGTCTGAGGCTGAGAGCAGGAAGGAAGCCAAGACACGAACTCTCACTAAGTCCTCGGTATACAGACAGAGAGACTACAAGCAATCTTCCAAGAGTGGAGAGTGAAAAGAGCAAAGGCTTAAGAAGAGGAAGGACCAGCAGAGCGAACAGAAAATTGTTGCCTGTGAAGAGAAAAGGGGAGCGCATGTGCCCTGACTGGGGCAAGGCTGTTAGTAGGCGAAATGGAATGAACATGACACCAAACGGCAGAGCTGATGCCACCAGAGGCCTGACAGTCCCATAGACTTTGAAGACCTTAGGCGGAATGTTTAAAACTAAAGTTGGATAGGAATGGGTTTAAAAAAAAAAAAAAAAGTAAAAACACAGAGAATATAAGCAACTCTGCCTTGAAGGGAAGAGAAGAAAATAACAGACATATACATAGCCTAAATAATCTACAAACAGATACATCCAACATTGATGTAAGTTTTCTTTTAAAATAGGCCAAACAAGGCTTGGGGTAAGGAAGAGGAAAGTAACAAACCTGAGTATCCTCCGGTTATCTTTGTTAAATAATGAGTAGAAAACCTTTGTCTTGTAACTACCCATTGCAATGGTTTGCTATATAGCCTACCAGGTGATACATTCATTTTAGGCATTCTTCCCTATATCTGTCACAGTTCAAATGTTTCAGATAGTTAAAGACTAAGATCACGTGTGTGAAAAGACAACTGATAATGTCACTATTGCATTGGAAACACCACTGAGCAGAGCTGGAGGTGTCACTCTCTCAGTAGAGTGCTTGCCTAGGAAGGCCAGGGTTTGACTTCCCTGCACCCCAGGAACCAAGTGGTCCACACCTGTAACCCCAGCCCCCAGAAAGAGATAAAGTCAAGGTCACCATCAGCCATGAAGTGATTTTGAGGTCAACATGAGATACATATTGCTTGTTGTATGTGTGTTTGTGTTTTAGAATATTCTAAACTAGAAACAGATCAAATTTAAATAGAAACTTCAAAAGCCTGTATGTACAAACGCTGTAGGTGAACATTTGCACTTTTATAATTTAATTAAAATTGGAATCTGCAAATCACATAAAATCTTAGGAATTTGAACTGAGCATAAGCCTTTTCTTCGTTTTAACTCCACAGGACATAGTTTTTCAGTATGAGTGCATGCCTATTTAAAAAAAAAAAAAAAGCAATACAGTATCTGCCAAGAGAATTAATTTATTTTGGCTTTTCTTTCTTTCTTTCTTCTGGATGTGTTTAGATCTTACTTCCAAGACCTCCCACTTCACAAACCCAAACCATTTGGTCTTATATTAGTGACCTAAGTGTGAAGCAATGACTGTTTTTTCCTCGATAAATTCATGGGAGAGTAAAGCACCACGTTGCAAAAGAAGAAAGAGGCCCGAGCCAAGCGCCCCAGCCCTGGAGCTGTGAATGAGCTGGCCCAACCTAAGCAGCAGATGCCTGCAGTGCTCACGTTGTTTTTCAAATAAGCGCCAGCGGGGTATCTGAGTTCTAAGATTCCCTGGCTAATCAACATGGAATTCACTTCTCTCTGCTCAAACTTCAAAGGAAACGGCCCTCTGCTTCTGGAGGCACTTTGAGGAAGACAAATGCCTGGCTGGCTGATGTCCTTTCCAGCCCAAAGGCAGAAAAGGAACTGAAAATAAGTTAAAATGTGTTCAAACCCAAGCCATTCTACTCGCTTGGATTGCACACAAAGCATTTGTGGGTGGTAAGAGATTATTACATTTTAGATCATAGCCAACAAAAATAGCTACAAATCCTTCTACGCCTATCCTAACTGGCAATGTCTAAATCTCAAATAATTTTGAAAATACTAACAGTGAACTATTGTATGTGGTGACAAAGGCAACTAACTGCCTTATTCTGATCTTGCATAGATGAGTCAAGGTGCTTTACTGTACAAGCAAAATGTATAGTGCTACTTTATAGTACAACTCCAGGGTGAGTGTGTGAGTGGGAGTGTGTGAGTGTGTGTACATGTGTGTGAGAGTGTGTGTATGTGTGTGTGTGTGTGTGTGTGTGAGAGAGAGAGAGAGAGAGAGAGAGAGAGAGAGAGAGAGAGAGAGCATAGATACCTAATTTCTGGCTGATCTGTTTAGTTAACCTCTGCTATTTTCTGGGATTCATTCCAAGACTACGAAATGTTATCACTGAAATTGTCATCTCTGTGATCGAGATTCATTTCACAGGATGCTTTGAAGTGCTCTGAAAAAACACCTTTTAAACATTCTGCGCACAACTTTATGCTAAAAAGCCATGAGCACCACTCTGTAATTGATGGGAAAGGTATAATTTTTGGTTCTCCCGAAAATAAATTGTCTTCCAAATACACAATACAAAATTTTTTAAAAGTACTATGTTAAAGACACAAGTTATTTAGGTATTTCTCTTCCTTCCTTCCTTCCTTCTTTCTATTTCTTTTCTGTTTTTCAATGCCGCAGAGGTAATATGATTCTTTAAAGGTAATATGATTCTTTAAGTAACTGCCTTGTGACCCATTCCTGTATAAACTATTTCCAAATTCTTTTCAAATACTATGTTTTCTCTACCACTATTAACTGAAAAATCCTGAAAACATAGACGGTAAATGTACATAATAATCCCAACCCCAAGACCAATGGAGTCTTTAGAGAGATTGGCAATTAGAAAAGTCTACATTTTTAACATGGGGTACACCTGGAGGTATTACTAAAAGGCCTCGGAAATGATATGAATCCAACCCTCTAAATGCGATCTACGAAGAAACTCACGGAGGTTAGGCTAAGCACACACCACTGAAGATAAGTGGGAAACAGAGCCTAACTCAGGCGCTATGTATCGGGTCTGGAGCGCTGGCGGGGCACTTGTGTCACTGCCTTGATACGCACAGACCCTTCAGGCTCCTCTTAAGAACCCCCTCTCTTCAAGCCAGAGTCCACAAACAGCGCCGCGCCCCGGTATCCAGTGTCTTAGATGGAGTCAACATACCTGGGTTTGCAGAACGATTCCTCGGTCGGGTCTGTTTTTTTCCTCACAGCTGCAAATCCTTTTAAATGGGTGCCTTGGCTGGGGCTCGGCTTGGGGCTTTGGTTGGCTGGCGGACTGGCTTTTGTATTTGTTTTGTTTTTAA
The DNA here is from genome assembly GCF_903995435.1 of Acomys russatus. NCBI lineage: Eukaryota > Metazoa > Chordata > Mammalia > Rodentia > Muridae > Acomys > Acomys russatus. The sequence goes on along the minus strand of NC_067138.1, from coordinate 107,109,155 downwards.
TTTGCTCGGGCAGGGAGAAGAGGGTGGGAAAGTTAACCCGCCCCACAACACATTTTTTTCCCCTCTCAAACCAACCCACCCTCTCTCGGGCTCCGGGGTTTGAGGGGTTGATGTAGCAGTCCCAGGCAGTTTCCAAAGTGGCAAGAGGCCTGGAGAAGTTGCGTGGCCCTCCGCAGGTGTGGCACCAAGAGGCCGCTGTTCACCAAACCTGCGTCCTGCTGCGCAGCCCTGTGTGGTCCAGCGCCAGAGGTTCAGGACTGGAAGGTGGTCCCACCTATATCCTAGGATGGCGTGAGGCGTGAGGCGGGAGTGCCTGAGCTCTGTGCGGCTGCTTCAGAAGGTGCGGGCCACTCATGCGCGGGCGCGCCACTGCGAGGCACTGGCCACTCAGGTGACCGCGCTGCGGAGACGCTGAGCGCGTGGCCGAGGAGAGAGCTTGGGCGAACCTTTGGGGCTGATTCTGGCTTCTCTGGCCTTTACAGCAGCAGGTGTGGAAAATGCTGCACTAAGGACTTGGCGAAGTGGGAAAGAGAACCAGGAAAGATCCCAAATAAGGAAACCATGAGCTCCCTTTCCCGCTATGTGCATCAGCCACCATCTCTGCCTTGGGAGGGCATTCTTGAATCTAGTTGATTAATGACCTCCACTTCGTTTTCCATCCTGAAACTCAACGACATTTGGCATGGCAAGATAAAAACTAATAATAATAAATCTGTCTTTAGAGAGTCAGAGTCCAACCTCAAAGTACATAGGCATTTGTTGCTCTCTGCTCAAAAAGCGTATTCTCCTATCAATTTACTTCCTTTCTGAATGTTATTGACGGCATTGTGTGTTTTACTACTTTCTTTGAACTCCTGGGAGAGGAGGACATAAGCATTTATAACATTCCCAGTTGTGCAGTTGATCTGAAGGAAAAACAGAGTAAAGATGAAGGAACACACGTGAGTGGAGGTACTTTAGATTGGGGAGATAATTTTATAACTATCCACACAGGAAGTAAGCTGCCTGAATTAACCCAACCACAACAGGGCTGAGAGCTCAGCTCCTGCTCCATGGGATGAGCCATTACAGAAACTGCCACCTGTCGGATGTGTAATAGGACTCCTCCCCATGGACATGATCTTTGAGGGCCAGTGACACTTTTATCACAAGCGGTGGCCCTGAGGACCATATGTTGAAGCTACTTTATTGAGAAGCACCACAACTACCCACGGCATAGGCTTTGCAGGCATATGAGGTAGGCACCATTAACCTAGAAATGCTAAGCTTTGGTTTTTACCAAACTGTTGCAAGTAAATAAAGAAACAGACAAATGTCTCCATTGGATGGAGAATAAAATTGAAGGAGAGACTTGGTTTCCTCACATTATTATTACTAAAACAACACAAAAAGAAACCTTAATAAAGTAACTAAACAATCAAATTAGCACATTCATTTCCCAGGGCTGCTATAACAGGTAATTACAAACGTAGTGCTTACAACAGCAGAGATTTATTCTCTCTGTTCAGGATGTCAGCAGGTCTGCAGTCTCTCCCAAGTCACCAAGGGACACTCCAGCCCTGCTTCTTCCAGCCTTTGCATCAGGCGGACATTCTTTGTTGTGAGGCCACGTAATTCCAGTGTCTGCCTTTGTTTTTATGCTGCTTTCTCTGCACCTTTGTCATCGTGTTTTGGGAGTTTTTTGTTTTTGTTTTTTTAAGGGTGTTGTTTTGTTTTATTTATTTGTTTTGCTTGTCTTTGGAGTGAGGACCCATCCCAGTAAGGTAAGATGATTTCATCTCAAGATCCTTAACTTAATTACATCTACAAAACTTCCTCTTTTTTTCCAAATATGGTCATATTCACAGAGTCTAGGGATTGGGGCATGGACATGTATTGAAAGGAGAGTCACTACTGAACCCGTCACAACAATTGAATAAATAGAGACCAAATCCTAGTCTTCTGTGCTATTAGGGTATAATCCCAGCATCATTATCTAAGTGGGATTTAGTTGTTTGGTTGTGAAAAACTAAAAAGAAATGTTAAACCTGGCTATTTCGATTCTACTTCAACCTAATCAGAATAACAAACATCAAGAAAACAAGTGACAAACTCTAGAAAGGATGACAGGAAAGAGCTGTCCTTGGTCACTGCTAATGGAAATGAAACTGGAGCAGCCACTAGAAAAATCAGTGTGGAGGTTCAAAACCCAAACAAGCAAACAAACAAAAAACTAAAAGTAAAACTACCAAATGACCCAACTATATTACTCCTGGGTACACACCCGAAGCACTCTAAGTCAACACACTGCAGAGACACCTACACACCCAGCCACAGACAGACAGCTGAGGCAGAGAGCGGCTCCGTCAATAAAGCACTGGGCTTTGCAAGCATGAGGATTTGAGTGTGATCCCCAGAACTCATGTGGAAATGCCTGGTACTGTGAATCTATAATCTCAGAATTGGGGAAGCCAAGACAAGACAGGAGCATCTGTGAGGCTCATCGGCCAGACAGTCTACCATAATTAGCTTTAGGCCAATGAGAGGTCTTGTCTCTAAGGGAAATGAGCAACACTCTTGAAGATAACATCTAACGTTGTCCTCCAGTGGACACACACACACACAGCATAGTTTGTATGGAGAGTGTTTTATGAAAATGCATGCAACCTAAACCATATTCAGAAGACCACATGGGGGGCTGTGAAAGTAGGAAAGAAGAAAGATTTGTAAAGGAAAGGCAGGAGGAGAGAAGAAGAATAGAATACAAGTGACATGAAGGCAAAGGAGGAAGTTAAAAGAACTAGAAAGGGGGCAGGGAGCTGGAGGAGGGCAGTGGTGGAAGAAGCTGAAGGGAAACAAGGCAAAATGACACCTGTGTGCAAATGCCATGAGGATATCTGTTACTTTATATACTAACTTAAAGAAAAAAATAATAAGAGGAGCTGGAGAGAGGGCTCAGCAGTTAAGAGCACTGTCTGCTCCTCCAGAGATCCTGAGTTCAACTCCCAGCAAACCACATGGTGACTCACAACCATCTATAATGAGATCTGGTGCCCTCTGCTGGTGTGCAGGCAGAATACTGCATATGTAATAAATAAGTAAATAAATCTTTTTATTTTAAAGAAAAAAAAAAGAAGAAAACCTGGGGATTGTGGAAAATAACTGCCTCAGGAAAAAGGAAAGAGGCTCAAGCTCTCCATTTCTGTTTGAGTCCTAAGTGTTGCTTAAGGCTAAGCACAGCACATTGCAAGCCATCACTGTTGCAGAAGTGTATCCACCTAGATATGTCTACACTTGTTCACCATGACACAGCACCGAGCATCCACTCTGCCCCAGGCTCTGAGTCAATAGCTCCATATAGCATTTACATTCTAATTAATTGAACATCTTTAAGTCTCAATCCTGCTGCCACAATGCTTGGTTACTTCTCTCAGGCATGGTAAAGGGCTGTGAAGGAATAAATGAGAGAGAGAGAGAGAAGAAAAAACAAACAAACAAACAAAACCACAACCAATCTGTTAAGAAGTGTCACCACACTGAAAACCATCTCTATAATGAGATAGAATTTACCAGAGCAAAAACAGATTAACACCCTGACTCACTCTGTATTTTGGGAGGGGAGGGAAAAAAATCTCTAAAAGAAAATCTAGTGTAAAAAATAAATTAATGTGTTCACCTATTTTCTCTTTTGAAAAAAAATCAATAGACTGCCCATTTGCACAGATGCAAACCCCACTGGGAACAATCAATCATGGCTAAGCTTACCGTTGCATGAACTGGGTAAGATATTTTTTCTGAGTACTTTGATTATTAGTTGTAGACCATAAACATTGCCTAGTTACTATGTTGGTAATCTTGATGGAGTCCTTCCTGAATGCCTGCCAGTGACTTCCATGGCTGACTCTTTCCAGGATCACCTCTTTGCCCCGCTAGCTTTTCTTTCCATTCTTCCACACTTGCCATGTACACACTTGACTACCAGGGATGTAACCACCACACTGACTCACACACTGGGTAACTTATGGGGTCACAGACTCATCACAGCCTTATGATCAGCAAGTGGACTGTGACCACAATCCAGGAATGAGTTGTCTGTTGTATACCTACACACATGCATGAACACACACACACACATTCACATGATTGGCCTTTGTGAAAAGGGTGCATGGACACCTAGATCTAACAAGAAAAGAGGCTGACTTGAAAACCAGAAAGATGTTATAGTTTGTTTGCTTGTTTGTTTGTTTTTAAGAAATGTACTTGTACAATCAATAACAACAAATATTCCAGCAAAGTCTCGGATCCCAGTAAATGACAAATGCCTTCTTATATTTAACTATACTGAACTGCATTTGCTGAATAAATAATAAAACTATTTAATTAAATAACAGATTCTAAGGGCCAAGTAAACACTAACAAAGAACTAAGAAAGCCTTTTATATAAAGGTATTTTACGCTGGGGGTCACATGACATGCCATTAGCTGATAATTGGCAGGTCCAATTACTTGAGTAAATAGTAGCTAGACCCTCTGTCTGCACCAGAAATACATTTAAAGGGGAGAGGTTCAAAGTAGATAATGTAAAAGTTTCCATATTACAGTGTCCCTAAAACACACTCACTTTTCAGAAGGCTTTAGCAGGAGAAGTTAAACAGAGCAGTTAATAATCAATGAAAGGAAAATAAAATTTTAGGAAGGAATTTGAAGAATAAATAAAATTTGAGTTCTAGTGTATTTGATAAACAGGATACTATGAATAAGGCAAGCAGAGCTAACTTACAGGCTAGCATTTTTTTCCTTTAAATCAATGATGTTTAACAGATCTTCTAATAAGTGTTGTCTCCAGGCTCAGAACTGAGCGATTCCTCTGCTGCTCGTTGTATATCCTAGTATATGGTGTATGCTGTGTGACATATATTATATATCCTAGTATATGGTGTAGGCTGTGTGATATATATTATATATCCTAGTATATGGCGTAGGCTGTGTGATATATATTATATATCCTAGTATATGGTGTAGGCTGTGTGACATATATTATATATCCTAGTATATGGCGTAGGCTGTGTGACATATATTATATATCCTAGTATATGGTGTAGGCTGTGTGACATATATTATATATCCTAGTATATGGTGTAGGCTGTGTGACATATATTATATATCCTAGTATATGGTGTAGGCTGTGTGATATATATATTATAGTATATGGTGTGTGTGAATATTATATATCCTAGTATATGGTGTAGGCTGTGTGACATATATTATATATCCTAGTATATGGTGTAGGCTGTGTGACATTATTATATTCCTAGTATATGGTGTAGGCTGTGTGATATTATTATATATCCTAGTATATGGTGTAGGCTGTGTGACATATATTATATATCCTAGTATATGGTGTAGGCTGTGTGACATATATTATATATCCTAGTATATGGTGTAGGCTGTGTGACATATATTATATATCCTAGTATATGGTGTAGGCTGTGTGACATATATTATATATCCTAGTATGGTGTAGGCTGTGTGACATATATTATATATCCTAGTATATGGTGTAGGCTGTGTGACATATATTATATATCCTAGTATATGGTGTAGGCTGTGTGACATATATTTAATATCCTAGTATATGGGTAGGCTGTGTGACATATATATATATCCTAGTATATGGTGTAGGCTGTGTGACATATATTATATATCCTAGTATATGGGTAGGCTGTGTGACATATATTATATATCTAGTAGCGATATGAGGCTGTGTGACATATATTATATATCCTAGTATATGGTGTAGGCTGTGTGACATATATTATATATCCTAGTATGTGGTGTAGGCTGTGTGACATTATTATATCCTATATGGTGTAGGCTGTGTGACATATATTATATATCCTAGTATATGGTGTAGGCTGTGTGACATATATTATATATCCTAGTATGTGGTGTAGGCTGTGTGACATATATATATCCTAGTATATGGTGTAGGCTGTGTGACATATATATTATCCTAGTGTGGTGTAGGCTGTGTGACATATATATATATCCTAGTATGTGGTGTAGGCTGTGTGACATATATTATATATCCTAGTATGTGGTGTAGGCTGTGGACATATATTATATATCCTAGCATATGGTGTAGGCTGTGTGACATATTATATATCCTAGTATATGGTGTAGGCTGTGTGACATATATTATATATCCGAGTATGTGGCGTAGGCTGTGTGACATTATATTATATATCTAGTATATGGTGTAGGCTGTGTGACATATATTAATATCCTAGTATGGTGTGTAGGCTGTGTGATATTATTATATATCCTATGTATGTGGCGTAGGCTGTGTGACATATATTATATATCCTAGTATATGGTGTAGGCTGTGTGACATATATTATATATCCTAGTATATGGTTGTAGGCTGTGTGATATATATTATATATCCTAGTATATGGGTAGGCTGTGTGATATATATTATATCTCCTAGTATATGGTGTATTGCTGTGTGACATATATTATATATCCTAGTATATGGTGTAGGCTGTGTGATATATATTATATATCCTAGTTATGGTGTAGGCTGTGTGACATATATATATATCCTAGTATAAATGGTGTAGGCTGTGTGACATATTTCTTATATATCCTAGTATATGGTGTAGGCTGTGTGACTATATATTATATATCCTAGTATATGGTGTAGGCTGTGTGATATATATTATATATCCTAGTATGTGGTGTAGGCTGTGTGACATATATTATATATCCTAGTATATGGTGTAGGCTGTGTGATATATATTATATATCCTAGTATATGGTGTAGGCTGTGTGATATATATTATATATCCTAGTATGTGGCGTAGGCTGTGTGACATATATTATATATCCTAGTATATGGTGTATGCTGTGTGATATATATTATATATCCTAGTATATGGTGTAGGCTGTGTGATATATTATATATCCTAGTATGTGGGTAGGCTGTGTGACATATATTATATCCTAGTATATGGTGTAGGCTGTGTGATATTATTATATATCCTAGTATATGGTGTAGGCTGTGTGACATATATTATATCCTAGTATATGGTGTAGGCTGTGTGATATATATTATATATCCTAGTATATGGTGTAGGCTGTGTGATATATATTATATATCCTAGTATATGGTGTAGGCTGTGTGACATATATTATATATCCTAGTATATGGTGTAGGCTGTGTGATATATATTATATATCCTAGTTTGGTGTAGGCTGTGTGATATATTATATATCCTAGTATATGGTGTAGGCTGTGTGATATATATTATATCCTAGTATATGGTGTAGCTGTGTGATATATTATATATCCTAGTATATGGTGTAGGCTGTGTGACATATATTATATATCCTAGTATATGGTGTAGGCTGTGTGACATATATTATATATCCTAGTATATGGTGTAGGCTGTGTGATATATATTATATCCTAGTATATGGTGTGTAGGCTGTGTGACATATTTATATCCTAGTATGGTGTAGGCTGTGTGACATATATTATATATCCTAGTATGTGGTGTAGGCTGTGTGACATATATTATATATCCTAGTATATGGTGTAGGCTGTGTGATATATTATATATCCTAGTATATGGCGTAGGCTGTGTGATATATATTATATATCCTAGTATGTGGCGTAGGCTGTGTGACATATATTATATATCCTAGTATATGGTGTAGGCTGTGTGACATATATTATATATCCTAGTATATGGCGTAGGCTGTGTGACATATATTATATATCCTAGTATATGGTGTAGGCTGTGTGATATATATTATATATCCTAGTATATGGTGTAGGCTGTGTGACATATATTATATCCTAGTATATGGTGTAGGCTGTGTGACATATTATATATCCTAGTATATGGGTAGGCTGTGTGACATATATTATATATCCTAGTATATGGTGTATGCTGTGTGATATATATTATATATCCTAGTATATGGTGTAGGCTGTGTGACATATATTATATATCCTAGTATATGGTGTAGGCTGTGTGACATATATTATACAATATATCATACTCTATATGTTGCTCTATAAATGCTTTCTGAGTGAATACATGTCATGAAAAGGAACACAGGGCAACAAGTATATTCAGAACAAATGATTATGTTATGGTCAAGCCCTAAATTGTCAAAAACAAATACTAGGGCTTAGAGAGATGAATCATTCCTTAGAGCATTTGCTCTTCTTGTAGAGGGCTGGAATTTGGTTCCCAGAACTCACAGTAGCTCTCAAATGCTTTTAACTCCAGCTTCAGGGATGCTTAACGCTGTCTTCTGGCCTTCTTAGGCACCCACATGCAATTCAAACACTAATATGCACACACAAATAAAATAAATATTTTTTAAAAAAACAAATACTGGCTAGATGTGGTGGTAAGTGACCTTAATCCCAGCATTTAGGAGGCTGGGATAGAGGTAGGGTAGGGGTAGGGGCAGGGACAGAGGCAGAGGTAGAGACAGGGGCAGAAGCAGGGGCAGAGGCAGAGGCAGAAGCAGAGACGGGGCAGAGGCAGGGATAAGGGCAGGGGTAGGGGCAGAGGCAGGGGCAAGGGCAGAGGCAGTGCAGGGGCAGAGGCAGGGGTGGGGTGGAGGCAGGGCAGGGGTGGGGGCAGAGGCAGAGGCAGAGGCAGGGGCAAGGGCAGAGGCAGGGGTAGAGGCAGGGGTGGGGGCAGGAGCAGAGGCAGGGGTAGGGGCAGAGGCAGGGGCAGAGGCAGGGGCAAGGGCAGAGGCAGGGGTACAGGCAGGGGTGGGGGAGCAGAGGCAGGGGTAGGGGTAGGGGCAGAGGCATAGGTAGAGGCAGAGACAGAGGCAGAGGCAGGCAGGTGGATCTCTATGAGTTCCAGTTTACCTGCAGTGATTCTACATTAATTTCACAGTCAGACAAAAGTGTCATTTGAAAATAGCTATATGGGAGTGTGGTCCATATTAAATGAGCCCTAGGAAGTAGAATCATTTGCGTGGTCTTGAAAGGCTGAGACAGCCCAGTTACTATTTAGTCTGTTTTCCCATCTGCTGCCCAATCCATAACTCATTTAATCTAAATTCCTCCCCCTAGGGAATGCTGTTGGCAAGGATACAGAAGAATCATATTATCTAACTGCCGGCGAAGTTCACAGCCCTTTCTTACACTGTGATTTAAAAGAGCAAAAACAAAAAAACTCTAAATAGCAACAGGCTGGAGAGATGGCTGAGGGACTAAGAATCTTTGCTGCACAAGCAGGAAAAACAGAACTCAGACCCCAACACCCATGTAATAGGCCAGGCATGTTCCAGCACATCCCTGCTCCCCTAGCACTGATGGGGCCAGAGGCAGGGGATTTCTAGAGTTCACTGGCTGCCTGCCCCACTGAAAACTGTTGAGTTGCTGGGGTTGGGGACTTGGCTCAACATTAGACTACTTGCCTTGCAAACTTGAGGCCCTGGGTTCCATCCTCAGTAAAGCTCCAGGTTCAGGGAGAAACAGCTGCCTCAAAGGATCTAGGTAGAAAATGACAGGAAGGGACATGTGAACCTGCCACTGACCTCAGTTCATACACAGGCATGCTTATCACAAGCATGCGCATACATGATGGGCACAAACACATACACAGAGTAGCATTATTTATAATTTTGAATTAAGAATGAAAATTATCTCATCCAAGATTAAATATCAGTACTAGAACATGATTTTTTTTTTCCTCCAGGATTTTTTATTAAAACTGGCTCAGTGCTTCCTGCTGTATCTTTGTATTTGTTGTTTATCTGCCAATGTACCAGAAATGAACACCAGAGTATAAGAAAACTCCACAAATTCACCAAAATTTACATTAGCAAACTTATTATTTCTTTGTCCCTGAAATATAATAAAAAATAAAGTTATAATAATAAGTATTGGGAACTTACTCCTAAGCATTAACTAAAAGGGGTTATAAATACATGACTGGGCTGAAATCAGAATTCTGTGACTAAATACAGTTTTCACAGAAGTGCATTTCAATCTATGTCCCTACATAACTTAAAGTGGGCAATGCTTCTGGTTTTCCTGGTCATCTATCTGAACACACACACACTACAAACCAATTTTCACATAGCACAAAGTGTGTTCTCAGCAGGAATATAATGAGACTTGAGAGCAGAGCCCACCAGGCCTATTTACTGACCGATAGTCCAACTCTGCCAGGTACCTACTACTACAGAGGGCACAAATTCATGGCAAAAAGCCTAAGTGCTTTGCTTGCTTGTTTGTTTGTTTGTTTGTTTCCAGAGCCCTGGTTTGGAATTAGTGGATGATGAGAGATAAACTATCTTTTGCCTTGGCCATGGTGTGGCCCTGAGGAACTTTCTCAGCCAGCTCCCTTCTTCCCTTTCCTTTGCTCCAAGAAAGCACCCCCTGTTTTTCCTTGACTCCAAACCCATCAGTCGAGTCAGCCTGCCAGGTACAGTATCCTAGCTGCAAAGGAAGGCCACAGGGCATGTGGACTTGTCATAGTAACCTCTGCCTGTGACTCCAGCTGGAAGAGAGCATGGGACAGTGATTGGAGACAGGTCAGCCCAGACTGAGGCGTTTCACACAAGAGCTGGAATGAGATACTAAGATGTGCAAGCCAAGGCTTTTCCTGTGACCCGCTGAGTGTTGTTTGCCTACACCCATCCCCAGGTTCAACCAACAGCAGAATAAAAAACATGTTTCAATGAGTGTTGGTATTTCCCCGTCATTATTCCTTCATGGTACAACTCTAAGCTATACTAAGTATTCTCATTAATCTACAGGTGATTTACAGAATATCGGAGAAATTACCTAGGTTACAATGCAAACACTTGGCTATTTCATATAAGAAACTTAATGTACACAGATCTTGGCATATGTGTAGGTCCTAGAGGCAATCTGTGGCTGGTACAAGGGCTAGCTGCATGTGTGCTTGAGAGCTGTGGCTGAAGCTGCCAGCAGCCAGGTCCTCTGCCATACAAGCAGCAGGACCTGCAGGGAGACACAGGATTAGAATTTCAGGCCACATAAATAAATGTCAGATATCGTGGCTCCATTTTCCCCCATCTGGTGCGTCTGAACTTAATCTCTTCATTGAGATCTGTCTACCAACTGATAGAAACTGTTCAAGAGTTGCTGTTCTTAATTTTTGTTTTGTTTTGTTTTCACATCTAACTTCCAGGCAGGGCACAATGAGAGGGGAAAGAGGACAGGGTCAGTATGAGCAAAGACTCTGATCCCTGGGCATCTGTTGAGTTTGACCTCTGCCTCTTCTGTCTGTTTTCCCATGTTGATCTACATGGACACACTCCAAAGGTTACTTGAGACCAATGACTGTCCTTGTTTTCTCGATGTCTTTCTGAAGTCACGGAGGCACGTGCTTCAGGACACCCTGGGTGACAGGCACCCTAATGAGGCATCCGAGCCAGGCATCATGTCTGTCTCTTGCTCAGGAATTACTTTTCTGATCTTTGCTGAGTCCTACTGTAAACTCATCACCCTTTCTGCTGCACCAAGTCTCTCGGCCTGTAGCTCTCCGAACTCATTGAAAGCATTTGCTGATTATTCTCACCGGGCTCCATCTGAGATCTGAACCTCCCTGGACTCTGCTCTGCTTCTTTATCAGCTGGTCTCCATCTTCTAGGGCACAAATGCCACTAAGCAGAAAATACCTACCACATGTCATTCTGTGATGAAGTCATCTCACGGATGCAGGGCCATGTTCTCAGTGCAACATCAATGTTGCCTCTCCTTTGTCTTCCACCTTCCTTCCTAATGTGGGATAGCTCTCTTAGTCTTCAGAGCTTGGTTTTTTTTGTTTTTTTTGTTTTGTTTTTTTTTTCCTTAAAGGCCCAAGACACAATGTGCTATAACACCTCCTTTTGTGGTAATGGATCAAAAATACAATGAGTTGTGGGAATACATAAAAGAAAGCACCAGATAGGACCGTGTGACAAAAACATGTGTCTGGTTCTGGGTTCTGTATGCCATCCCAGGTGACTGGCTCTGCCTTCTAGAAGCCCAATCAGCCACTTCCTCCTTTGCTTCTTGAGTTACTTCAGTCACTGCTTCCTTCTTTTTGCCCCCTTACAATAATCCCAGCTATATTTCTATCACGCACACCCTGTAGAAAGAACCCAACCCATCATAACAGGCAAGCTTAAAGGCGGTGAGTTTGATTACTTCCTCGAAACAGGGATATTTCAACGCTCAACTAGCAGGAAAATCAGAGTTGTATTCCCCAGAAGCCCTAAAATCACTGGGGACCTCCATTATCTCAGCTGTTTAACTTTTCAGACTTATTATTACTATGCAGCCTAGAACTCACGGCCTTCCTGCCTCTACCCCTCCACAGGGCTAGTAACCGGCAGGCAGCACCTTGCCACGTCTTCCCCAGCTTCTTGATATGAGTATCATTCACTCTATGACCAATGTCCTTCACATAGTGAAAAATCTACTGAAGCCACTCCTCGGTTTTCTAAAAACTACTTCCCAACACGAAGTAAGAGGAGAAAGTAATGGGGGTGGGGGGGGGGAAGCAAAAGCTGTTATCATTTGGTTTCCATAGCAAAATATAAAATGAAAGGAAATGCTTGAGTTTATTGGTTCTCTCACGTCAAATGAATGATAATTGGCATTTGGGTTATAATTATAAAACAAAACTCTATAACTAAGTTTTTATTTTAAATTTTTTTAATGTTATGTGTATGAGTGATTTGCCTGTGTGGTCTAAGTGCACCATATGTATGCAGTACCCTCAGGGGCCCAAGGAGGGTGTCAGATTCTCTGGAACTGGAGTTACAGATAAATTGTTGTGAGAACATGTTTGAGGGTGCTGGGAGCTGAACCCTGGTCCTTTGGGAGAACAGACCCTGCTCTTAACCACCAAGCCATCTCTTCAGCCCCTATCACTAAGCTTTTAACGTTCCATTCTAGACATTCATGAAGAGAAAAAATGAATTTCAGCAGATTGCCTTTTATTTCTGTATCACAGAGAAAAAAGGCGATGAGAATGAAAACCTACAGAATTGTTTCTAAACAGGTGAAAATTAAAACGTTAATACCTTTTCAGAATAAAAGTTAAGCATGATTTGACACAACAAAAAGGACGTTACATTCTCAACTTGGGATGATTTTACATTCAAGGAGACTAATATAAACACATGCCTCCAGTTCTTGTGCATCGCCAAATCATAGGTTACGTCAACATTCTTGTTTCAGTTACAGATTAGATGTACTTGACATTAAAAAATACATTCAACTTAAAACACCAGTAAATATGTGTGTTGCTAAGTGATGGAGTCATTTATAAATGAACTTCAGTGAGTATTTAAAATCAAAGGCTTGGTTATGGTGAAGATGCAAACACTCCTGGCTTTATGAACCTGAAATTTCTTTTGAATTCATCCCCGCCGCCATCCTCTCCATCCCCCATGAACCTAGTATTTCTAATTACTGTCACAAAATATCCACACATCATTGAACCATCTACAACCTGCTTGTTAGGACTCCCCAGGACCCTCTAGGCCCCTCCCCTACCCCCTCTCTATCAAGTTCCCGAGGAAACACAATCCTGCCCTCTCGAGACTCAAACACCACGTGTAGTAATGTTGCCTTCTGTGGCAACAGGAACAGAAAACAACCACTGTGACTTTTTCACCCCCTCCTATTTCCCCCGACACTATTTCCCTCATACCAGAAGGGGATAAAAAGTTATGCAAATAGTGGGACCCCAGGAACTTAAGTGTCAACTGTGGCCATCATTGGCAACTGTCACTAGTTGTGTAAGATCCTTGTGGTATTCCAAGTTGGGTTCTCATTTAGATGAATGGTCCCCAGGCTCTGGACTTCAAAATGACATTTCAAAAATGCATGGAGAACCACCTTGCACTTGCCAGCTCTTGTTTTTTTCCAAATAAGGATGCAGAAAAAATAATGTTTTCTACCAATAGCATCATTTCATACTTTAAAAAAAAAAAAGTTTCCTTTTAAGTCCAAGAATGTAGGTAGGACATTGTCTTAGCTTAAAAGAAGGGAAGGGACTCATCAACCCCAAGCATAGGAAGCTAACAACTATATAATAATCGCCTCCACCAATGCTCTGACATTGAAGATAAGTAATACCTTCAAAGTGTCAGACTCAAGATATTTTAGTCAAAGAGCTTATATAGGGGTAGGAAAATTATAAATATATATTTAATAGACATTAAGATACATGAGTGACAAGTGACACCACATGCTGGCGAGGATGTGGGGAGAGAGGAACACTCCTTCATTGCTGGTGGGAATGCAAACTAGTACAGCCACTTTGGAAATCTATCTGGTGCTATCTCAGAAAAATGGGAATAGGGCTTCCTCAAGACCCAGCTATTCCACTCCTTGGAATATACCCAGAAGATGCTCCAGCACACAACAAGAAAATTTGCTCAACCATGTTCATAGTAGCCTTATTCATAATAGCCAGAACATGGAAACAGCCTAAGTGTGCCTCAATAGAAGAGTGGATAAAGAAACTGTGGTACATATACACTATGGAATACTACTCAGCTATTAAAAACAAGGAATTCCCGAAATTTGTGGATAAATGGATTGAGCTAGAAATGATCATAATGATTGAGTTAACCCAGAAGCAGAAAGAATCAAATGGTATATACTCACTTATATCTGCATACTAGCCCAAGGGGCATGTCCCACGAAAGCCTTCACTTACCAGGAAACTGGGACAGAGGGAAAGGCATTCTATTGGGACTCTAAATGAGAGAAGCATGGGAGAATAGCAAAATAAAAGGATACAGAGGGTCCTAGAAATCTACAAGTAGAACAATATGATAGGCAGATTTGGGCCCAGGGGTCCCGCTCAAACTAAGGCACCAGCCAAGGACAATACAGGAGGTAAACTTTAAACCCCTTCCCAGATCTATCCAATGGTCAGAATATTCTCCACAGTTGAGTGGAGAGTGTGATATGACTTTCTCTCGTACTCTGGTGCCTCACATTTGACCAAGTCCCCTGGAGGGGGAGACCTGGTGGCACTCAGAGGAAGGACAGCAGGTAGCCAAGAAGAGACTTGATACCCTATGAGCATATACAGGGGGAGGTAATCCCCCCCAGGAACAGTCATAGGGGAGGGGAATAATGGGAAAATTGGGGGGGGGGAGGAATGGGAGGATACAAGGGATGGGATAAACATTGAGATGTAACAAGAATAAATTAATAAAAAAAAATTTTAAAAAAAGATACATGAGTGAGAGAGAGAGACAGACAGACAGACAGACAGACAGACACAGAGACACAGAGACAGAGGAGGGAGAGAGGGGGAGAGGGAGAGAGGGAGGGAGCAGAGTCAGGGAGCCCTGCGCTAGTGTGCCCATGAGCTCTGGCAATGGAGGGAGGGACAGGGATTAGACAGAGAAGGGTTTGCCTACAAATGACTGTCTTTTGCATTTGTTTGTGAAGAGCAGCGGTTCTCAACCTTCCTACTGCGCAGCGACCCTTTACTACAGTTCTTCATGTTGTGGTAACCCTCAACCATAAAACTATTTTTGTTGCTACTTCACAACTATAATTTTGCTACTGCTATGAATTATATATGATTGTATATATAATATATAATCAGATATATAAATATCTGATATGCAGGATATCTGATATGTGATCCCAAAGGGGTCATGACCCACAGATTGAGAACCACTGATATAAACGGTGACCACGTACATAAAGACTAGAGGTTGATACTGGGTGTCTTTGTCCCCCTCCCAAAACACACACAAAAATATGACACTCACACATGCATGCACACACAGATGCATATGCCCGTGCTGCACTCACAGTCGTGTGCCATGATGGCCAGCTTTCACATGGGTTCTTGGGATTGGAACCATGCTCTCATGTATGTGCAACAAACATTTTGCACACTGAGCCATTTCTGCACCCTGCTTTTTTTTTTTTTTTTTTTTCTTGTTTTTTGTTTTTCATTTTAGTAGAGGAAAGTTATAGGAGACATTTTAAGATCTAACGCTGTTTATAATTACACTCGATACAGTCCTCAGTTAATGGCCCAGTCTCCAATGGCATGGTGTCAAGTGGTGCTGAAATGGGCAACTTGTTCCAGGACTTCATATTTAGCTCACTGATTAAAACCACAGCCTCACAAAGGTATAAAATAGAAACAGCAGCAAGCACTTCATCCAGTTCAGAACATCTGTCATGAGTTACAGAGTGCCACTTTTACCAGAGAGTTCCAGACTGCTGCGTGTGGATGGTACCAGGGAGCTTTAAAAAGCCTGGTGCCTGGCTCCCATCACCACACACAGACATACGTGGATTGGCTGGCATGGAGTAAAATTTGGGAAGGATATTTTTTTCAAGAATCTTTGTTATTTATTATTATTACTATTATTGTTGCTGCTGTTGTTGAAGCTTTCAATTTACAGAAAATTTGATCTTTAAAAAAGCGCAATTTTCAGCCAGGCGTGGTGTGTACACTTTTAATCCCAGCACTCAGGAGGCAGAGGCAGGTGGATCTCTGTGAGCTCGAGGCCAGCCTGTTCCTCAAAGCAAATCCAGGACACCCAAAGTTAGCACACAGAGAGACCTTGTCTCAAAATAACAAAAAAACAAAAACAAAAAAAAAGTGCAATTTTCATGCCCCTTAAACTAAGTTTCTTTTCCAGCCTACATTTGAAGGATGCACTGGCCAAATTATTAAAATAATATTAACACGTAATCTTTTTCTAACTGAACTCCACATACTATTCATATTTTCCTTTGCCACAGGAGCCCCACTACAGTGTTGCATGACCATGACATGACGCCCATGAGACTTCTTGCTAGGTTTAGCTAGCACTCACAATCTGGCAGAGTCTTCATCTTATGAAAACAATCTCAGCTACGGCCTTGTGTTTTTCTCACAATTAGGCTGTGGCCCTGTGATTCAAGAGAGCAAAGACCGGGGATGTAATGCATTGCCTCCATCATCGCATCACACCAAGAGGGCATGCCATCAGCATCACTCCTTCCTGCCAGTATTGGCCTTAGTCACATGACTGAGGTAGCAGTAACAGGTTTTACTTCTTTTTGTTTGTTTGTTTGTTTGTTTGTTTGTTTGTTTTCCCAGAGCTGAGGACCAAACCCAGGGCCTTGCGCTTGCTAGGCAAGCACTCTACCACTGAGCTAAATCCCCAAACCCAGGTTTTACCTCTTAAAGTGACTCTTTTCCTCCTCTTCACACTACTCTTTGGGAAGAAATTAGCATGTGCTGCCCACACTTAGGGACAGGAGAGTCAGCTCTGTGTCCTTGAAGATCCCCTGCCCAGGAGGTCTATGTTTTCTACCACTTACCAATGTATTGAATTATTTATCTATAGCAGTAGACAGAAATATGAACTTTCTGTTCTAGCTTATAAGTCAATGATGATTTATAGTAATTTCCAACTGCTTTTTGGATCATTAAAAGCTCCAAAACTTGGCTTTTGTTTCCATGAAAAAATAGCCCCCATCATTGTAGGTGTATTTTTAAGGTAATTCTTTGCTTTGTGGCACAATAACCTGTGCGACAATGCACCTTGGACATCAGGTATCACTGAATGAGTCATTGCTCCAGTGATGTCTGCTTCTTTTATTGGAATAGAATTAGAAAGAAAGAAAGATCTAAATAAGGTTGAGTGAGTCCTTGCTCCTATACCCGTCCAGTTGACAAAGCCGTGTGTGTGAGAAAGAGAGCTATTATTTTCTTATGTTAACCTCTGTCGCTGTTGTCATGTAAGCATAAATCCACGCTGACCTTTCCCCCTCTCATCCAAGACCACGGGGCTCAGTGCCGCCATCCCGCCTCACTTCCCTGCGTGCTCTTTCATCAGTGACTAGAAATACGGAATGGAACTGTCAAGAGTTCCCGCCACCTAACTGTTTGATTTCAAGAAACACCTGTTGAAGGTTACTCATTGCCACCCCATGTAAAGAAACTCTATCACCTGGACTACAGGGCTAATGGATAATCCTGGTATTCGTTTCCAAATACCAGGCAGCAGCTTTTCTTCCCAGTCCTTCTGAAAGAGATTAGAAAATGTGAATAAATTGCTTTTGTCATGTTCCATATTCTACTCTGGGATCCTCCTGAGCAATTTTTCTAATTTTATATATTAAGGGCCACTGTGAACTGTAAATAAAGTCCTATGGCTTGGACAAACCCATACATAGTGTTGAGTGAACACACCATTACACCAAGCAAAATGGCCACTTATAGAAAACACTCTGTGCTTCACCCAATGAATCTTCTTCCTTCCCGTGGTTCCAGTAATGACTGAGATCTGTTTGTTTTCTCTGTAGTTTTGCTTTTCTGAAATGTACTATAAATAAACTCATATGGTTTATGACCCTTTCAAGACTGGCTCCTTTCAGTCTCTCTCTCTCTCTCTCTCTCTCTCTCTCTCCCCTCTCTCTCCTCTCTTCTCTCTCTCTCTCTCTCTCTCTCTCTCTCTCTTTGTGTGTGTGTGTGTGTGTCTGTCTGTCTGTGTGTATCGTGTATCTCTCTTTCTGTCTCTCTGTGTCTCTCTGTCTCTCTGTCTCTCTCTGTCTCTATGTGTCTGTGTGTCTGTCTGTCTGTCTGTATCTCTGTCTCTTTCTGTGTCTCTGTCTTTCTGTCTCTCTGTCTCTGTGTCTCTGTCTCTGTTTGTCTGTCTGTCTGTCTGTCTGTCTGTCTCTCTCTCTCTCTCTCTCTCTCTCTCTCTCTCTCTCAATCTGTGTGTGTGTGTGTCTGTTTCTTTCTGTCTGTCTCTCTGTGTGCCTGTCTCCCTCTCTCTCTCCTCTCTCAGCCTCTCTGTGTATGTGTCTGGCTCCTTTTGTCTCTGTCATTCTCTGTCTCCCTCCCTTCCTCCTCTCTTTCCTCCTTCCCTCCTTCCATTGCCCTCACCCAGCATCTCCCACTCTCCCCTGTATGGACTCTGAGGCTGGCTTCTTTGCTAATTAGTCCCCAGAAGCTACAGAGTGTAACACTTTACTTTTCTGCAATGTTGCTCTTTCCTGCTCTTTTCACGACTCAGCCCCACTGGCCACACATTGATGCCTTGAGCAGTCACACCGCACAGTCCCAGATGGGAGTTTTCCCCTGCACGTGGGATCCCCTCTTGTTCCCCGAGTTCCTGTCCATCTCCTTCATCTAACTCAGCACTTTGCAAAAGCGTCACATCCACAATGAGGCCCTCGTGAACACGAAATAGGACCGCTCATGTGACAGATTCCACATTTCTGTTTGTAGCTCTCAAGCCTGGACGACATAGTCTTACTGATTTACTGCTGCTGCCTCTCTCCAGCTTCTGCAGCATCCACTCCATCATGAAGCTTTTCCCCGGGCGCAGCACAGTATCTGAACCATGCTAATGGCTAGCCAGTTAAATCTCTCTAAAAATCATTCTATCCATCTGCTAGAGCTGGGTATACCAAACACTCAAAGTTTATTTTCTCTAAGTTTTGAAAGCTGGAAGTCAAGATGGAAGCCCTGGTCCTTTTTGGTCCTCCCATGGCCTGTCTTTTGCCAGAGGATGGAAGCTCTTGATGTGCTGGCAGGGCTCCTTTCTGTATGTCTGACCCCTCAAGTAGGTCCCTGCATGTTCAAATTCCTTTTCCTAAGGACATTGGTCAGATAGAGTCGGGATCCACCCTGACAGCACTACCTCCAAAAACACTAACATTCAGAAGTAATTATGCTTGGGAACGGAAGAGCCCTGGGGTTCCTAGTGTCGAACCTACCTCCCCAGTATGCCACGCTTCCTCCATGCTCGGTGTTTAGCCTAACAATCCTTCTCTGTGGTGGAAGGCATTCTGGTTGTACATGGTTGTAGTGGAAACTGAGTCTCAGAGACAGTAAACAGGGAGTGTGGCACACCAGATCAGAGCACCTGTTTTAGGTGTACAAGACCTCAGCTTCCACCCCTAGCCCCACAGTGAAACAGAGAGTGGATATTTGTCCCCATTGACCAGATCTATTTTAGGTTCCTGCCTCATCAGCTTATGCCAAACTATTTCACAGGTCCTGCTGCATGTGTGAATGGGCCTCAAGGGGTTTGCTGTTGTTGTTGTTGTTTTCTTCAGTTTGTTGACTCCCCAAAAGAGAAGTGAATGAAAACACAGCAATGTTCTGGCGAGTTTGCTATCTAGTTCCCTCGTCTTTCCTGCCTCCTTAAAGTACAATGTTTGATTTATAAATGTTTGATAGCCTCCCCCTTTGCAGCAGACCAGAGGAAATCAGAAGCAGAGCATCACGCTAAAGATGAGCGCCACTTGAGGTACGTGGAGATGAAGCTGCTGCTTAAATGTGCACTAGGACCACACAGTGCTTCTTCATCCAAGGTGTGCCCATGACCATTTACTCTTGAGACACACATGAACAAACCAGGCAGTTTTCTAATGACACTGAAACAGAAAAAAAGACTGTGCTTTGATTCCTGCTTGTAAGCAGATTACCTTCAGATAAAGACAAACTTTGAAAGGGGTCATCTCTTTGTGCCTGGCAAAAGAAAACTCAGGCTATTCTTCAATGAGCTTTTAAAGAAAACTTTATGTATTTATACTTAGATAATAAAACATAAAGTCAGCATATACCTGCATAACATGGGCATTAGAGGATCCATTGATGTCATTGTGAGGTAACTGGCTGCCCTTTGGAGAGTCTAAACTAAAATAAAACTGGGAGAGGATTAGGAAAGAAAAGCACAGGGGACCAAATAAATGCATTTCCTTCTTCTGTTTGTGTAATAAATGCACTTATTGTTGCCATGGCAAAAGGGCCAGTCTGTTTTCTCCTTCCTCTGTCTCTACCTATTATTATATCCAATACCAGAAAATGCCATGCGTCCCATCGCCATCCGGGATCACTGTGTTATCCACTCACTCTGTGTTCATCTCTCCCCTCTGCAGCCTTGGTCATGGTTATAGAGAAAAGGCGGTTGCTGTCAATGGATATGGTTTCTACTGCATTAGTGGAATGATGGGAAGGAAGGAAGTGGAAATGTATTGAGTCAGGAAGGCCTTCCTAGCCTGGGAAAGCCCCCCACCCCAATGGAAAAACTCTAAAAATGTCATGAAGCAAATGCCACCATATCAGTTAGCTAAATTGACTTAGTAGAGGTTATTTTGGCCTTCTGAATACAGCCATAACAGCAAGAACCATATTCTCGTCTGTTATAACTAGGCTCAGATCATCAAATACTAAGTCTGAATTAGAATTAATAACTCCACAGTGGTTGGACAGCATATGACATATCCTACCTACTTATTTATGCCACACTGGGTGAGGGACAGAGGCATACTGCTATGTTTTTAAAACATGACAAGAAAATTTTATAATCACATCATTTCATTCATTAATTCATCTATGTACTCAAAACCATTTTTAAGAGCATATTATGTGCTAACTAGGTTGAAATGCAAAAACAAAAGAAGAATTTCCCCTTTATCTCAAAAAATCTATATTCTACTCATGTCGTATAAGAGGCCATTGGATAAATAGGGCATTTTCATTTAAAAGCTAAAAGACTGAGTTTGAAAAGCTGTGCCTGGGAGGATGAAAAAGTTAGGGGAAAGCCACCATCTGCAGAAAATAATCCTGAAAGCTGAGACAAGTGCTCTCATCCTGTCTGTTTGTTCTGGGGCTTGGATGCACAAACATTTAGCTCAGAATCTTCTTTCCTGTTCCTATTCCACCCAACCTGAGGAAAAAGGGAGGCACAGCCAGTGGCTCCTTTCTCAAACACCTCACATGCTTGGCATTTGTGTTAAAATGATCTCACAGAGCAAGGGTACTGCTGGCAAGCTCAGGACAGGAAGGGTTCCTAGTCTCAAATCTCAGAGGAATCCAGACACGGAAACATTTGGATCCTAATTGCAAGTCTCTGAATAGATCTCTCATGCAATAAAAAGTAATTTAGGATTAAAGCTACAAGAGTCAAAATTGAGCTAATGGACCAAATATTACAAAGAATAAGTTATTTAGTGAGTGTGCATTTTAAAAACTCATCTGAAGCAATACTTTTCAAATTGTAATGTGAGTACAGTCCTATTAAACATGAATTTTGCTTGAGGTACTGATCAGAATCTGAGGTTCTTCATTCCTCACAAGATCTTACATCACTGTGCTGCTGTTTGTTCTAGAGTGGCCTCTCAGATCACACTGAACAAGAGTTATCCAATAACAGGGTTCATGTGGACATATGGGGTTGACAGTCAGTGACAGTGTTCAAATCGTCTACAACTACCTGCCAGAGTTACAGCAGAAAGCGTTTTCAGTGGCATACAAGAATGGACTCAATGTTGCCTTTCAGGTCAAAGGATTAGACTCAATTGCTTTATAACAGAAATTTCCATGTGGGTATTTCTTTCCAATCTTGAAACACTTTCACATAAATACTTTTAAAGAACAGACACGCCTTTCTACCCCACTTCAGTAGACGCCAACAAAGACCTCACTTGTATTAAGCAACTAGTTCAAAATTCACTCGATTTCCCAGCAATCCTACAGAGTACTTCCTACCTACTCTTACTCTCTGAAGCAGGATAAATACTCAGCAGTGAATTAAACAGAGATGGTTCGTGCCCTCCAAAGGCCAAGCTCATGACATATCTACAAGATGTGTTTCATCTGTTATTAGCACAGTGGGTTTTCAAACCGGCTAGAGTTAGAAAAATACATTGTGATAGTGAGACTAAGGGGGAGACCACCCATCACTTAATATGTTGGAGGGCTAGTAAACACCAAAGAAGAGTGAGTGCTGCTGGACTTTCCAAGCAGCACTGGCTCCATTTGGACGCACAGCATGACCCTGGCACTCTGACAGGCCAACTCTTCACCACGCTTCAAGGAATACTGGGAAGAATGAAACCATCGTAACTACTAAAAACAGAGTAGAAACTCCGAAAATTCCATCTACTCACTTCCCCACAGATGACCTGCCCTTCCCCTCTCACTTTGAAAGAAAAGACAGAGCAGGTGGTGAGGCTCTGCCCTTCTTTCATACTACGGCAGAAGACACGTGGGACCTCAGAAAAAGTTAACAGGATCCAAGACCTCACAGGCTGAACTTGTGTGAACTTACAAATTCCTTTCATTAATAACCTTGGCCTAGACAGCTTCTTGCCCTAACTCCCTCCCTTCTGGCCCTCCACCACCACGAACAGCATCCTAGGTGACCTCCATCATATCTTATCTACCTTTCCAACACCTGGTACACTGTTAGTCCAAGTGAAAGAGATGGTGAGAGAGATAGATGTGCAAGCATCTAGGACAGAGAAAGATAATCATGGTTGAGGGAGGTGGAGAGGCTGGTGGATCACTGAAGCTTGCTGGCCAACCACCCTAGCCAGGAAAAAAAGGCAAGATCTTGGTTTAATGAGAGACCTTGTCTTTAGGAATTTAGGTTGCTAGGTGGCAGTGCACATGCCTTTAATCCCAGCACTCAGAAACTAGAGGCAGATGGATCTCTGTAAGTTCAACGCCAGCCTGGTCTACAGCATGGCCTCCAGGATAGCCAGAGCTACACAGAGAAACCATGTACAAAACAAAACAACTAACAACAACCAAAAAAGAAAATACAGTGGAGAAAGATAGAAAAGACATCTGATGTTCATCTCTGGATGAGCACATGCACAGGTGCTCAACTACACACACGCGCACATGGATACTGGTAATCCATTATCAATCAGTATCCTCTATCTCCTATTTCACTCTTTGGTTTTGGTTTTGGTTTTTCGAGACAGGGGTTCTCTGTGTACTTGGCTTTCCTGGACTCTCTCTCTCTCTCTCTGTGTAGACTAGGCTGGCTTCAAACTCACAGAGATCTTCCTGCCTCTGCCTCCCGAGTGCTGGAATTAAAGGCATGCACCAACACCACCACCTGGCTCCCTATTTCACTCTTAACACAAGGTTCAAACCCTTTCATTGTTTTCTTAGCTGTCATTACTTTCTACCACTCTTCCTCTTAATATTTAAGCCCAAACATTTAGAAAAATGTTGAGATAATTTGATATGCCTTTCTATGATCTTTTGCTGTGTGTCAAATATTGATCTTACCCAGTAAATGGATCTGAGATAGAGCTTTTAGTGTAATAGGTTAATTGGAGAGTGATCAGTGGAGAGTGATCCCTCCTGCAAGGGAATGGGAAGATAGGGGGAAAGGCAATATAAGTGCTCCAGCCTATTACACAAGGAGCCCTGATTACAGGAAACAGGCTGCCATTCTACCCCCAAATTTTCTGTCCCATGATGCCAGCCTTTTCTGACCTGCAAGGATCATCTGGATGAATCATCTCTCTTCCTCCAAGAGCAAGTTCTAGGCCTGAGCTCATCCATGGAGTGTCAGCATTCAATACTGCTCACATCCACAGCAACAACCGTGTTACTGCTGTCAGAGCAGCACAAACAGCATCTGTTCCTATCTCCCTCTTGTGAGGCTTGGGCTTATTTGCTGCAGATGCTAAATTCATCTCATGTGGAAGAAGCTAATCCAGGATCTAGTTTGCCTTTTTCTCTGGGAAAGACCGCAAGATGAAGGATGATCGAGCGAACTATAGCATCACCCACTACCGTGGTCCTTCGGTCGCCACTGATTCTCACCCTGCTTTCCTTTCTACTCTTGCTTCTCTTTGCCATCAACTACTGTCTATGATAGTGCCGGTGAATTAATGGTGGACACCTCTGACTCTCGTTCCTCAGATTCCTCACCATCCTTTTCTTCCCATGCCATGCTTCCTGTACTTACACACTTACCAATTCAGTCAGGATGGTGTCAAAAGATACCCCACTGGATTATATGACTGTTAAATATCTTTTCCTCTGATATCACCATGTAATAATCTTATCACCTCCAAGAGTTAATCACACATTCCAGGAAAGATTTTGCTACTTGCCTACTTTATAAGAACCGTGGAGTGACCTATGTTGCTTAAGTGGACTCAGTGCAAAATTGTTCCTCCTTTGAAATACAGAGAGAGCCAGATCTACCAACTGGACACTCGGTGATCAGAGGAATTTGCATTTCTACCCCTTGTGTCTGTGTGTTCTGCTGACTGGACACAGATGCTGCAATGGCCACCAACTTATGGAAGATACAAATGCTGGAGGATAACACGGCATCCATGCAGGAAAGCTTCCCTAAGCTCTTGCTACAGCTGCTTCTTTGAGAGCTATCCTATCATTCTAGCAGGCCATCTGCTTCTGGACTGCACAGTACGCCGCTAAGGAGTCAACAATCTCATGACCACACACCCCTGCCATGTCTTCTTCACTTCATACCACCTTCAACCACATACTGTGTCAAAGACGGTGTACCATCTCAGAGAGCGGGCATGGCTGACACGGCATATCTGAGAAAACCAACTCACATATGTGTCAATTGTAGTGAACATGTAACTGTTCTTTCAAGGTGAAAGAAGTCAACTCCATTACATGTGACTCGTTGGTCTCTCAGACAGATGGTTGCAAAGCATGCAATGAAGAGTAATTGAAGAAGTCCAATGTCAAGAAGAGAAAAAAACTAAGACTGTGAGAGAAATTAGAAATTTCTGTCAAGTACGGCTACAGAAACATTACTAATGTCCAACTCATTGACAGAGTAATAAAAATCCTTAATTTGTTCCATTGATTTCAGTTACTATTGTTCAAAATAACATCCTTAGGTTTCAGCTAAAATTTATAAGACAAGACAAATGGCAAGAAAATAAAAAGCTAAGCATATGGCTCATACCTATATTTCTAGTCTTAGTGATCTGAAAGAGGAAGATTACCACGAATTCAAGCAAGCTCCAGACCAGCCTGTGTTATAGTGTAAGACCTTATTTCAAAACACACACAAAAAAATGAAGAAAAAAAAAAGATTGAAGAGACAAAGCCAGCACCAGAGACATCGATTAGGATAAGAACAAACACTGAAATGATCAGATTGGGGATTTGGAGAACCGTGGGTAGTATGTTAAGGGCCAGAGCAGAGATAATACACAACAGGAGATGGGGGACAAACACCCTAGAGAGGATGAGGGATGGATCAATAGAGAAAGCACTTGCTCCACAAGCACGGGGGCCTGAGTCCGGATCCTAGAAGCCATATAAAGGCCAGGTACAGGTGACACGCTTGTGATTCCAGCAGGGGGTACAGAGGCCGGATGTTCCCGAGGACTATCTGGCCAGGCAGTCCAGCCATAACAGTGAACTTTGGGCTCAATGAGTGACTCCATACAAAATACTGAGGAAACGATTGAAGACGATATCCCAGTGTCAACCTCTGGCCTCCACATGTGCCTATTCACACATGTCACATAGATCTCTCTCTCTCTCTCTCTCTCTCTCTCTCTCTCTCTCTCTCTCTCTCTCTCTTCTCTCTCTCTCCTCTCTCCTCATCTCCGCTCTCATCTCTCTCTCTTCTCTCTCTCTCCTCTCTCTCTCTCTCTCTCTCTCTCTCACACACACACACAACCTTTTTTTAATGCTGGAAACCAAAACCGGCAGAGTTTATCAATAGATTTAACACAACCAAGAAAAGCCTTGATGATCTTGAACACAGGTCAACAGAAACATGCAAAACTGAAATTCAAATAAGCAAATGAACAAAAATATCATTAGACCAAAATATATAAGAATTTTTTGGAAGTTTTAAAAATACTATATGTGCACTTGGAATAGTAGAAACAGAAGAAAAAGCTAATGATACCCAAAAAAGTAATAAAAGATGGAAATTTTTCTAAAATTAATAAAAGGCACAAAACTTCAGATCCAGGAAGCTTAACTAACAACCAACAGATTAGCTTCCATTTAAAAAAATAATAATGCCTGGTATACTCAAGCTTGACACAATTTGAAAGAAAGATTAAATCTCCTAAGAGGAACAACAACAGAAACCCACTTTACTCAGAAAGACCAGAGATAAGACTTATAACCAGCTTCTCATCAGAAATAGTGCAAGAAGAGACCAGAATACATCTTTTGGGGTGTTGGACAAAACACTTTAGAATATAGAAGATAAATCAAGAGCTTCTGAGACAAAGAAAAGCTGAATGGATTCATCTCCAGCAGAGCTGGAAATACAAGAAAGATTAGGAAAAACTTGTTAAGGTCAAAATGGGAAGCTGGCGTAGGTACATTTGTCCAACGTGATGCTGTGAGCAATAAGAAGGAACACGTGTCACCACTCCATGCAAAAGCACAGATGAAGGTAAGTGTGTGAATGCATCAGCCTGAGGAGGATGCAGGTGGCCTTCTAATTGTGTGGCATCTAGAAAAGCAAAATTCCTGAGGAGATTTAAGAGCCAGTGGTTTACAGGCTTTGGAGGAAGAGGAGATAGGAACAGGTGAGGTACAAGGAAGGGAAAATTATTCATTGTGATACTTCAGTCATGGAGCCTGTCTAGACTATTAGCTGCTTAAAACTTCCAGCATTATGGGAATCTGATTGAGTGCAAACTTGAAAATGCAGTTAAGGAGTCACAGGAAGGAATTCAGAATGTATGAATCAAGCTAACCAAGCAGCAAACGTATGAGATGACATCACCAAAGGAAACGGGCAGAAGATGCAGCCTTGAGTAGCATAAAAAATGGGTGGACTCTTGACTGGAGGCAGAAGAAACTGCACATAATGTGCACTCTCCATCTCTGTTCTCCAGTTGATAAAGTTGTATCCCAGAAAGAGCAGGGAAATTATCCTGAAACACTATCACAAGGCTGAGCCACTGAATAGTGTGTGGCATGTGAGAGCTACGCTTCTCGCTGTCTGGGTAGAAAGCTACAGACAAGAAGAAGGAAAGGGCTAGAATGACTCATGTGGCTGAAGCTTGAAACCATGTTAGGCTTAATACAGATATAGATGAGAGCAAATGAGCCTGTGCCTCATGGGATGTGGAAATAGATGGATACAAATAGAAGCTTCTGGAGATTATGACTGTAGTAAGATCGGCATAAAAACATGTTTCCTTTCTCTGTTGGGTGCAGGAGTCTAGAGGCCATGACAACTCAGTCAAGGCAAACATCTCAAACATTTAGATCCTGGATTCTAAAATATTCTCCAGGAAAACAAGAAAACAGAAATTCTTAGAGAAATGGCTGGTTCTACAACTAGAGAAAATTTTACCAGTTAGGCATAAAGCATGCTACAGTGCCAGAAGCTAAAGAAAGAAAAATACACACACACACACACACACACACACACACACACACACAAAAAAAAAAAAAAAAAAAAAAAAAAAAAAAACTCCCAAGAAATTTTAATAGAGGTATATAAGAGGGAACAAGGAACCAACACATAGAGTTCGAAGATGGCCAAAGGTGGACCAATTATAGAAACAAACTAAATCAAGTAGTGCTGAGTTATAATCCCAAATGTAAATATAAATCCAGGTGAGTTGGACACTGGTGTAAATGAATGGCTGGATGTCACTAACAACAACAACCAAAGGAACAAATCTGCCATACTGAGAATTTCAAACCACTTGTGTGGCACACCCACGCACGAGTGGCCTGCAGCTTCTAAACCAGCGACACAGAGTTCAGGCATCCCTGTCTCATACCAACCCCAGGATATAGGTGAGGGCTGCAGCAACTTCATCCCAGGAAGCATATTGCAGAACCACATTGGGGGAGAAACTTAATTGAAAAACCTAACAAGCATCACCTCAGCCAAAGGGTGAAGGTCAACACACCCACAAGGAGGAGCCATGGTGGAACCCTCCATGGTACATGAAGAAAACTGCACATGACCTTTAGCTCTTCCCCCAAACAACTTTTAACTCCAATTTAATCCTGAGAAAAAAATATCAAAGGTCAATAAAAGAAAGTTTAGGATCATCATGCCCAAAAGTTAGCAAGATCACCAAAATAATGTAGAAACTGACATGACCATAAGGACTGTCTCAAGACTTGACAAAAGAAAATGGAGCACATTGCATGGAACCCTCAGGAGTAACAATAACTTGGGAAAAGAGGCTTTAAAGAAATCTAGACTTGATCTTACTTACTGGTATTGGGTCATTATCAATAAGCCAATGGTAAGTGAATAAATAATAATAAGTAAACAATGCTGAGATATAAGATGCTAAGAAACAGATTGGAATGATGGCTAAGTAAGACTGCTTGCTGCTCTTCCAGAGGATCTAAGTTAGGTTACCATCTCCAATGCTGGGCGGATCACAACTGCCTACAGCTCCTGCTCCAAGAGATACAACAACCTCTTCCAGCCTCTACAAACATCCACACATATAAGACATACATTCACACCAACACCAACTCATAAATAAAAGTATTTTTTAAATGGTAATAAAAGAAACATAACTACGGTACTGAGAAACTATCTTTGTTGCTTTCATTAAGATATAAGGCTGCTAAAATAATTTTGGAAAAAAGGCCTAAACTCTTCTTAAATGCATAATTAATCTTTTATTCTAAAAGAGAGAAACGTTGCCCATATATGTACAGAAAAATAAGTCTGCTGCACTCTAGATAAAGTCTAGAATAATATAAACAGAGAACTATGTATAGATAATCAAAGAACCATGAAGCAGAAGAAAATGAAGATCCTACGCATGCACAATAAAGGAAACGAAAATAACGTACTGATGTGTAAAGACCCTGGAATAGAGACAAGTCAGTACTCAATGTCACCATCATGGGACAGAGAGAAGCCAGTGCTTAATGTCACCATCATGGGACAGAGAGAAGTCAGAGCTCAATGTCACCATCATGGGACAGAGAGAAGTCAGTACTTAATGTCATCATTGTGGGACAGAGAGAGGTCAGTGCTCAATGTCACCATCATGGGACAGAGAGAAGTCAGAGCCCAATGTCACCATCATGGGACAGAGAGAAGTCAGAGCCCAATGTCACCATCATGGGACAGAGAGAGGTCAGTGCTCAATGTCACCATCATGGGACAGAGAGAAGTCAGTGCTCAATGTCACCATCATGGGACAGAGAGAAGTCAGTGCTCAATGTCACCATCGTGGGACAGAGAGAAGTCAGAGCCCAATGTCACCACCATGGGACAGAGAGAAGTCAGTGCTCAATGTCACCATCGTGGGACAGAGAGAAGTCAGTGCTCAATGTCACCATCCACGGACAGAGAAAAGTCAGAGCTCAATGTCACCATCATGGGACAGAGAGAGGTCAGTGCTCAACGTCATCATCATGGGACAGAGAGAAATCAGTGCTCAATGTCACCACCATGGGACAGAGAGAAGTCAGAGCCCAATGTCACCACCATGGGACAGAGAGAAGTCAGTGCTCAATGTCACCATCCACGGACAGAGAAAAGTCAGAGCTCAATGTCACCATCATGGGACAGAGAGAGGTCAGTGCTCAACGTCATCATCATGGGACAGAGAGAAATCAGTGCTCAATGTCACCATCATGGGACAGAGAGAAGTCAGTGCTCAATGTCACCATCATGGGACAGAGAGAAGTCAGTGCTCAATGTCACCATCATGGGACAGAGAGAAGTCAGTGCTCAATGTCACCATCGTGGGACAGAGAGAAGTCAGTGCTCAATGTCACCACCATGGGACAGAGAAAAGTCAGAGCTCAATGTCACCACCATGGGACAGAGAGGAGTCTGTGCTCAGTGTCACCACCATGAGACAGAGAGGAGTCTGTGCTCAGTGTCACCATCCAGGGACAGAGAGAAGCTGTTGTTCAATGGCACTGCCACAGCTGACGACGGCAATCGACAGGATGCCTGATAACCAGATGAAGCTTTTCGGCATGGTTACGATGTTGGGTAAACACCACTAGTGTGCGTCCCATTCATCAACCAAACAGCCAGTTGGTTTAAGGGCTTTGTTTGTTCGTTCATTTGTTTTTTGTTTTGTTTTGAGAAGTTAAGTAAAATATAATACTTTGGGGGAAAGCCACAGAAAATAAAATGCAAGTGGAGGAAAACAAATATTTCAAGAGAGTAGACATTAAAGTGAGAAACGACTGTCACAGATATGAGCCGTCTCAAGACCTCTAAATATAAGTGGTTGATCCCAGTGATGGTGATGCATGGACTTTATTCCCAGAATTTGGGAGGCTGAGGCAGACTGATATGTGAGTTCGAGGCCAGCCTGCTCTACAGAGTGAGTTCCAGGACAGCCAAGGCTACACAGAGAAACCCTGTCTCACAGAGAAAAAACAAACAAGGCTTCAGGAAGATAATGGGTTTCCTCTAAGTCTGAAAGATGAATGAGAAGCAAAAAACGGTTCTGTGAAGCAAGTGTGAGAAAGTGCACATTGCTGCTTGTATGCATGGGCCCATTTTACAACTGGAATCCTGCAACTATTTGCTGCACCGGATTTAATCGATGTGAAATGTTAAACTCGAGGACACAGTGGCCACATAAGTGAAAGAAAGTTACAATTTACTCGTTGCCATTTTATTCTATGCCAGCTTAGAACTTTCCCTTGTTTGTGTGTGTGTTCCTGGCTTGTTGCCTCCTTAGAGTAAACATCACAGACAGCACTGTCCCATTTCCCAGAACAAAACAACAGCATCATGTAACAGTTAAGCCAAAAAGAAGAACTCCAACGCAGATACAACCAACCCCTTGCGCCAACTTCTTCTAACTCTGTTGACGCTCTTCTCGATTACATAAGTGGAAACGGTTTTTAAGATACACAACATTTCAGCCAAGCCCAACATGTGGGCCTGTAATCCTGGCAACTTGGGAAGCTAAGGCAGGGGGATTGCAAATTCAAGACTAGCCTCAACAACAGTAATAGCCTGTCTCAGAGTGGACAGTGGAAAAAATGAATATGGGATTGTAGCTCAGTGGAAGAGTGCTTGCCTAGAACACAGAAGTCCCTAGCTTTACTTCCTAACACTGTAAAATAGGTAAATAAATGGATATGGCAAATATAAGGAAAAGAGACAACACAGTAACAGGTCTAGAGATGAGCTGAATGATGAGCTAAACTGCTTAGCGTGTTGTCTTCATTAGTTTTTCTAGCAACTTGACACATCCTAGGGTCATTTGGAAAGTAGGCAAGTCGACGTGGCATTTTTTTGATTAGAGGTTGATGTGGGATGCCCAGCCTACTGTGGGCCATGCCAAGCCTGGCCAGGTGGTCCTGAGAGATTTAAGCATGAGCCCGAGAAGCAAGACTGTAAACTGCACTCCTCCGTGGCCTCTGCCTCAGGTCCTGCCTCCAGGCCCTTGTCTTGAGTTCCTGTCCTGATTTCCCTTCATTATCTGTAAGAGGAAATAAACCCTTTCCTCCAGAGGTTGCATTTGGGCATAGTCTTTATTAGAGCAATGGAGAAACAAATATTACATATGGTAAATGTTATGTTCCTCAAAAGACATATAAGATGGAAAGGGGAAACTTTTTCTGGGGTCCCACCATTAGGCAAAGTCCTACAGATGACAAATGACTCCTGGGAGAGGAAGAACTGGCCTTTCCCAGAGATGAGCTCACTGACCAGCTGTTCAATATAAAACGGTCATCCCTGAAGTCACAAACAAACAACAACAACAGGCTCAGATGGTTGATCTATATATTTGTGCATACATATCCATAAATAATGGGAAAGGCTACCAACTTGAGAGTGGGGAGATGGAAGGGGCTTGAGGGAGTGTAGCTGGGAGAGGTTGGGAGGAGGAAATGGAAGGAGGAAGTGATGCAATTCTACCTAAATTTAAAACTATAAAAATTAAAAGCAAATAAAAAGTTTGTTATATATTTTACAAAACAATTAGCTTTTAACTTAAAAATGGAATAAAAGTACACAATGGTCATTACTTAGCCACCATTCCTATAGAGAAGAGAGAGAAAGGCTGGCATTGTCCTGACCCAGGTAAGGCTAGATTCTGAGGAATACCATAAAGACAAAATTTGACCCAAGTATATCCAACTTAGGAAACATGGAGAAGTTAGTTTAAAACTCAGCATGAAGTAACAAAAACAAAACAAAACATCATAAGTTGTGGGGTGTTGCAGAGAGACAGACAAAGGACTGGCAGGGCACAAGAAAGTGCTAGCAATGAGAAAAACAGCCCACAAATGTTTTGGGTGTGTTAAGGACCCCATCCCTGATGTGTAGCTGCAGAACTGGGACAGCCAGAGAGTAATGCTAGAGAAAGCAACCTCACAGCTCTGCCAGTGTGGAAAGAGGAAGATCAAGGCGCTTCGTGGGAAGGTGACAACTAAAAGCTTGAAAAGAAGATGGATTTCGCCATGACTGATGGAGAAAAGAGATTTCCATGTGACAACAGAAACACGACTCCTGAAACCAGGACAGGCCAGTGATGGTGGCAAGGTACCAAGCAAGGACAATGACCCAAATGCAGGAGAATTAAGAAAACAATGAGACAACCTTGGAAAGAAGACTGGGGCCCCTCAAACAGGATGAATCATTAAATAAAATCAATCGGTGGCCGTAATAAGGAGATTATGCTCATCTTGAGGCTTCCTCAGGGTTGGTGCTGGGATTCATAACTGCCAAATACTGTGCCTATAAGGTGAATAGTACATTTTTGTCAACTTAATACATGAATATGTAATAAAATATATTTTAATTATCATTCAGGTCTTTTTAATGTTTTTCTTATAATATCTAATATAAAGCAGAGGTGATACGAACACAGCATTCTGGAAATAGTGGCAAGAGAAGTCTGATCAGTTCTAATGCCACTGGCCTGCTTTTCCCCCACCTCTGCCCATGTTCCCCACCTCACCCCTCCTCCTCAGCAATGCCCCCTTATCTTTGCATCATGCATGTGTGCTGGTGACCATGCATTCCCTCTTTGTTAAGGTCTCTTAACGACGCCTTCTTTTTCCACCTCAGGGTCCCTTTTCTAGTTTCCTGGCTTCTCCTCACACTACGTCCCACTTAAACACACATCTCTAACCTTTAGAAGCTAAGAACCACATATGAAAAAAGAGGTAGTGTTTGTCTTTCTGAGCCTGGGTTACTCCTCATAATATGATACTTTCCAGTTCCAATCATTTTCCTGCAAAATTTATCCCTTCTCTTTTTTTAGAAGCTGAACAAAATCCCATGTGTGTATACATGCTACATTTCCATTACCTCTTCGTTTGTTCCTCTGTTGAAGCAGGGTTTCATGTAGCTCAGGGTATCCTGAAACTTATTATACAGCCAAGGGTGGATTTGAATTCCTGATCCTTCTGCATCTACTTCCCAAATTCTGGAATGACTGGTCCATGCTACCACATACACACACAGTTAATAAACAAAAACCAAAATGGAATGCAACGGTCATGAAAAGTGGGAACAAATAAAATTGTTTATTGAAAATCTATATTGCTCAATATTAGATCAGAGGGGGAAGGAATTTACAGTTTTGAAGTGTTGAGCTTGGGACCTCTGGAAATGATGGAGTGAAAGCCAGGAGCTTCACAAGCCTGGCCATGCATAGGCTAGACTGTTTCAGTGTTAGCACTTCTCAGTCGATACATACACAACACACCAGCAGTTTTCAACCTGTGGGCTGAGACCCCTTTAGGTGTTGAATTACCCTTTCACAGGATCCCCATATGAGATATTTATATTATGACTCATAACAGCAGCAAAATTACAATTATGAAGTAGTAACAAAAGTAATTTTATGCTTGGCATCACAACAGGAGGAACTGCATGAAGGGTCCCAGCATTAAGAAGGTCCAGAACCCCTGCTTTATGCAGAGCTCAGCATATGCCTATAATACAGGAAGAATCACAAGTGACTGTAATTGATACAAAGTTAAGTTCATATATTACTTAGCTCCAATTTTTGGAATAGCTAGAAACAGTGTTCTTCGCCATCCTTAAAGGATGCTAAGCAACTGTTTGCTTCAGGGAATGGATGGCTTAACTCCTATTCAGGTTTTCTCAGTAGCGAGTACAAATCCAAACAAAAAGCTAATTAAATAGAAAGGCGGCCAGATAGCTCACTTCTCAGTTTTAGGGGCCATCCATTTTGCCTTAAGTACCCCTTAACAGGTACCTTTTAAAAGAAGATAAGAAGAAAACTCAGTGCCCCAGCTCAGTGCTTCCATCTCTGCCCTGCAGGCTGACAGCAATAATGGTGACCTATGTACTCTCACCACAGTGCCTGGCTCTGGCTGAAAAAGAGCTTTGCTTTCTATACCCCAGACATCGGATCAGAAGTCCCTCTAGGCCAAAGGTCATGTGGCAAAAGGGTCTCTCCTAGCACACAGAATCCAAAACAGTGAGCCAGACTGAAGAATCTGATCATAATTCTCTTTGCAAGCTCGAATGAAAGCCAGGAAGAGCATGGTGTTGGTGACCTACATATTTGTTCACCAGTAGTGAATTACTTAGTTGAGATGTTTGCCTTTTTAAAAAAAAAAAATCTCATTTCTTACTTCAGAGTAATATAAGCACTTTAGGTCTTTTTGGACTTTTACCATCTAAGCACAAATGGACAAGCTGGCTGGAAATGGGTCCTCTCTTCAGAGTTCTTTGATGTACTCTGACACATTTGTAAATTTGGAGAAATAATTGTAATTTTAAAGGGCATAACAAACTTTAACAACTTCACATCTGAAGTAGGAAACATAGTCAGGACCAGGCTGGTTTTTCCACCAGCAACAAGAATACAGAGAGGGTGCAGCAAAGAAGCAGAGCACAGGGCTGTGGCTCAGTGCTTAGGAGCACTGGCTGAACTTTTAAAGGCCTAGGATTTAATTCCCAGCACCCACACAGAAGCTCACAACCATCAGTGATTACAGTTCCAAGGGATCTGGCACTCTCTTCTGGCCTCAGTGAGCACTGGGCATGCACATAGTACACAGACACGCATGCAGGCAAAACATCCTTACACGTAAAAATAATTTTTTAAAAGAAACAGAACAGATTACACAAATCACAAATCTCTCTGTGTCTCTGTCTCTCTCTGTCTCTATCTCTCTTCTCTTCTCTTCTCTTCTCTCTCTCTCTTTCTCTCTCTCTCTCTCTCTCTCTCTCTCTCTCTCTCTCTCTGTGTGTGTGTGTGTGTGTGTGTGTGTGTGTGTGTGTGTGTGCGTGCTATTTAGCCAAGAGTTGTCATTTTGGAGTCTTAAATCTACTTTGTGGTCAAGAGCTAACCCAAGCTCCATCAAATCCCCAGATTTTTAAACAGTGCTCCACCCTGCTACTTAAGATCTACACTGTGGATTCTACAGCCATCCGTACTCCTCAGCCTCCTTGTGGGTTTGAGCAGGCATTTCATGAATAACATAAACTATTTACACGCAGCTAGCCACAGTCCGTTCTAATTCTTGGCTCAAACGTGAGGAAACTCACTCAGGAAGGAGCTTGGAAAAGGCTTCCAAGCCCCCAAGTCATCCAAGGGGGTGGAGGCTTCAAAGGCACGGTAGCTGGCTAGGAAGGACTTTTTCCTAAGTCCAAAAACAAAAACACACAGAAGAGACTTTTCACAACATTCTAAGAGATGGAATATTCCTGTAGAAGCCTAAACCTTAAATCACTACGTTTGTCTTAAGGAGTTGCCCTCCCCCATGCCTTCCCTCTGAATACCATTCCTGCCACAGACCAATTTCAAACAGCCGACACTGAAGGGGAAAGTTCAGAAAACCTGCAGTGAACTGGGGAAAACAGAGTCCATGCCAAGAAAACAAAATCTTAAGACGCACAAGGGAATCTGCTCATAGGAAGGAAAAAAAAAAAGCCTGGGAGAGTCCTCTCAGGGAAATTCCTGTCCTCCTCAGGAAAGGGTATGATTTCCTTAAGCATGAGGATTGTGTTTCCAGCAAATTCTCACCATTTAAAAAATATCAGGCTGCCCAGAAATCGTGCCATGCTCTTTCAGAATGTCCTCCTTCATTCTGTACTTTGCAAGGTGCTCCCTCTATTTCTTACTGAGGCCTTAGACAGTGGAACCCTCCCAGTAATGAAAATACTAAGTGGTTTTCACTGAGGGCCTATTACGTACGTGAGTACACAAAGTGTTTTGCAGACAGTAAGTCTTTTCACCTGCACAGAAATGCCTGTAAATTGGTAGTGTCCATCACATTTAAAAAATAAATTAAAAAGCCAAGTCTCCTAGAAACTAAGAGAATGGCTAAAAGGTTAGCAGATTTGGCATTGAAACCACTGGTATCACTCAGTACTGCTTCCGTCATGAATGTGTGCTTAAAGGCATTTGCCACAAAGCCTTCTAACCCGTATGGTAAAAGAAGAGAACTTCCCAAAGTTGTCCTCTGACCTCCATGAGTATGCCATGGCACATGCATCCATATATAAACATAAAAAATACAATTAAAGTTTTTTAAAAAATAAAACTGATTTTCAGCTTGCAAAATTTGGTTTATTTCACTGGGACTTGGACTAGAAAAGGAGGGTTCATTACATCCCCTGAAACTGTACCCACAAATGGCAGAGACCCCAAAAAGTACCTTAGAAATGAGTATCTAAAGGATGATTAGTTTAGTTGAAGTAGGGAGTGGGATGGAGGAGGTAGGTTAAGAACCCAAACAGTTGGCATGTTTAGTTTTATTCAAGATGCATAATTAGAGCAAGATTCTCAATACATCTGCTGATCTGAAAATATAATCACACTTCCTTATGGAAATGTGATAAACTAGTTCTCATTGTTGGATTCTGTACTTAGTTTTTCCATGTATATCATATATACATGTCATATTTATAGATGATATAATATATGCATACATGACATCACATTGTATACATAATACTCACGTAACTCTATAGTTATCTAATATTTACTACTATTTTTTCAACAACCCCAAACCTTAGAGAGAAACAGTAGGCAAATGTTCTCAAAATAGATACATCAATAGCAAGTATTCAGAGCTCAAGTCATCCCTGGGCCCACAGTGAAAACTTGTGAGCTTTTATTTTACTTACCATTGTTCATGAGTTTGTCATTGGTGATGTGCTAGGCTCTCACTCTACTGGTGATAAGAAGCAAATAGAGAAAGTGAGTTCACATACACAAAAAGAAGAACAAGAAGAGGAAGAAGAAGAAGAAGAAGAAGAAGAAGAAGAAGAAGAAGAAGAAGAAGAAGAAGAAGAAGGAATAGAAAGGGAATATTGGAGAAATGGCTCAGAAGTTAATAGTTTGTGTCATTCTTGCAGAGAATCTGAGTTTGATTCCCAGCACCCTCATTGCACAGCTCACAACTATCTGTAACCCCAACTCCAGAGACATCTGAGACTTCTGGCCTCTATGAACACCTGCATACAGGTATTTTAAAATCATCTTCCTCCTCCTCCTCCTTCTCTTCCTTCTTCTTTTTCTTCTTCTTTGAGACAGAGTCTCTTTGTGTAGCCTTGGCTGTCCTGGACTCACTTTGTAGACCAGGCTGGCCTTGAACT
The DNA here is from genome assembly GCF_903995435.1 of Acomys russatus. NCBI lineage: Eukaryota > Metazoa > Chordata > Mammalia > Rodentia > Muridae > Acomys > Acomys russatus. The sequence goes on along the minus strand of NC_067138.1, from coordinate 107,070,851 downwards.
CACAGCAATCCACCTGCCTCTACCTCCCGAGTGCTGGGATTAAAGGTGTGCACCATCACACCTGGCAATCTTTTGTTTTGTTTTTTGTTTGTTTGTTTGTTTGTTTTAAGAAAGGGAATATTGCTAGAGACAAGAGTTTCTGTCAGCAGATGTGACAGCAAATAGCAAATTTTTTTAAAAGCGACAAAAATAATATTTAAGCTGGAGAGCCCCCTTAGATATTAAGGGTTAAGCTTACAACCAAAACATCAAAAAATGATGCTCACATACAAAGTGACTCATTATGGTTCTGAACTTCATACCCTAAGGCTTCGTTTTGGAATCTTAGGATTCGGAGACTTTTTCTGCCATGTTGGAATCCCCTCAGCAATATTCCTGAGACTTCTTGCCACTTGCTGGGGATGGTGCAAAGCCCTGGCTCTGCCATAAACTAAAACCATAATGTCTTTCCCTGAAGTTCCAGTTTATGGCAGAGCCAGGACTTGCCAGCACACTTCATCGTGTTACTTACTCAGCCTCTTCACTTGTGGATGGACTCTATGTACAGACGGCAGTGCAGAAATACTCAGACCTGATGGGCTCCAAAGGAACATTTATCATCAATGTTGAAGGCTGACTGTACAGGCTGATAACACAGGCACTATGTGATCTCCTGTGACTAATCTGTTTTTAGAACAATACTGAGAAGTGACACCACTTCTGACAGAAAGGGAAATAGACTGACCTCTCTGAGTGTATTCTCTGCCTGTGACGTGATGAAGGATTTATGTAAGCAGCCTTGAACATCATGTATATCCACAGCTCCCTTGTGAAACAGTATGCCCTTGATGCCAACAGAAAGAAGCAGTAAGGCATGCATCTATACCCTGCCTTTTCAGCCCACTCAATGTGACTTGAGTCCTGGCTCATTCATCTCTGCTCTATGTCTTCTTCTTCTTCTTCTTCTTCTTCTTCTTCTTCTTCTTCTTCTTCTTCTTCTTCTTCTTCTTCTTCAATTGCAACCTGTATTAATAAATCTGCATCACTGAACTATTAAAAGAAGATCATCACAATACAATTTGGTACAGCGCTGCTCCTCATGCTTCTGGTTACCCTGAAGAGATGCTTGCACGTCTGCCTCTCCCAACCAAATGATCCCAAGTCCATTTTCTCCTCTGTGTCTTATCTCTCTCATTTGTAAAGTTACTGTATTTGAACAAACAACCTTCAAATTCCTGCCTTCTCTGACCTACCATTCTGTAGGTATTTTGACAATATTCCTATCATTCTCTGGGATGGAAATTCTTTATTAAAAGTCTGTGCTAAACCATTCTCTCTGAATCCTACAAAGCAAAACCTGACCTGGGCTAAGAATCCTACCACAATGTACTGAGTGTCCTCAGATGACCCTGATCACCACAGGATCTTTAATTTCTTGTCTTAATCTGTAAAACTTTTGCTGTGCATTTTTCTCCTTTCTTGTCTCCTCCTATCTTCTCTCCTGTTTTATATTTCTCTATCACTTCCCTAATCCATATATTGTTTTGTCAATGAATTATACTTTAATATATAAAATGAGTTTCTGTCTTACTATTAAATTAAAAACCATTCTCATCCCTATACAGGGTAGAACTGTATCCTATGGAAAATGAATCCTGGCCATTAAGCACATTCAAGACTAGTCTGGGAAGCAGAGAAGATTAGAACAGTCCCATGGAGCCCACATTCGTGATTTTTCTCCCATGGACCCTAGAGGCTTTATATCACCTGAGCAGAGCCTGAGAAAATGATGACCAGGTACATCCTGTTGGGTTTTTGCATAATCCATCATGAGAGCCTTCCACCTCATTCTGTCTGGCCTACCCAGTCTGTTTCCATCACAGTATCATGGACAAGTCACCAGCCACCTTCAGGATCAGAATCATAACTCCCTGCCCCTCGACCAATGGCTCACCCAAGAATTCCACATCTTTGCAGTGATTCCAAGCCAAGGAGTCAAAAGAAGATGTCTCCTATACAAGCCAAGGCATCTGATGCTGCCTAACTGAATCTTTTGGGACAGAGCTTCCCAATAATGTTCAGCAAATATAGTTCCATGAAGGTAAATATTCTTTTTAAAGTAGAAGTAAAACACAATGTTACCTACATCTGGGGACCACTGTGCTAAGCAAAGTCAAACAAGTTCCCTGGGGGCTTCAACAGACTACCACACCTTGTGAACACCCAATATTCCCAGACTTTTAAAATCATAGTTCCATTTTTTTTTTCAAAGTGCATCTGTGAAAAATTAGATGATTGATTCCAGTCTCTCCAGAGGCCTCTCCTGCCCACCCTCACTGATGTTGGTCCTGATGTTGTGGCTGGCTTGGGTCAGCAGAGTATTAGAGGATGTGATAGGAGCCAAGGCCTCAAAGATTTTTTTTTATCTTAACTTTCAGCTTATCTTTTGACTTCTGTCTTTCCCATGAGAACTCACCCTAACTACTTGTTCTAGAATAATGAAAAACACATGGTGGAGACATGAACATAGCCAGGAGCTTAAAACTAAGCCTGGTCGACCCACAGGCTTGAAGCAAAGCCACCCAAGGAGCCAGCCTAAATGAGTTCTTCTGGGGTTTTTGTTACATAGTGTGTGTGTGTGTGTGTGTGTGTGTGTGTGTGTGTGTGTGTGTGTCCTCTGATTGGTATTTTATTTCTCCTTTACAAGTTCCACATAATAGACAAAAGGTTTTTTTTTTATATATATAACATATTGTTATCTTTGCTGGAAACGACATATAATCATTTAAGCAATACAAATGTGTACCTACATGAGACTGAGGTTTCTGCAGCCTATAAACACCTCTTTGGTTTTACAAAGGAAAAAAGCAATATACTGACAAAGCAACTGTAACTCTTAGAAAAACACCAGTTTCCTTACCAAATCTAAGCGTCCAGTACAGCGACCTACCATCCAAGACAGCAATGAACTCAAGCCATAGGAAGCCAAGAGCGGCTCACCACACCAGCACAGACCCTCCCCCACCCAGCACCTCCTCAATGGGCTCCTTATCCTCATCACAGGAAGACACCCATCACCCAAGACAGTAGAAACAAATATACACTTGCTGTAACATTTCCGAATGTCTATTTCACATCCAGCACCGCAGGAACTCCATGAAACCACGCCTACCACTCTTTAGTCTGCTCCCTTCGTCTCAAGAGAGGGAACCAGGTCTTCCTAATTCATTGTAGGTGTGTGGGATAACAAAATATTTCACCAGAAGGGATGTACGCCATGCTATTTGATAAAGATAAGAATAAGGAAAAAGCAGTTATTTTAAGGGGGGAAAAAAGTGTGCTCTACCACACTAAACTATCAGACCAATGCACAGCATACTGCAAAACTGTAATACAATACGCTCAAACACAATGTTCAACTGGTCAAGCACGTGAAGATCATCTTCTGAAAGACGAACTGGGCTCTTATTCTGTAGCTACTTTTGGGGTAACTTTAAAAAAATGCTTCCCCTCAACAAGGTCTGACACCGATCTTGGTACTTGTTAGGAGGTTTGTTATGAGACAAGAACAGCTCAACAGTCTGCTTTTGAGCTGTCCCAGCACTCATCTTCAGCATTCATCCGAAGACTGGGCATCCTCGTCTTCGTCCCTCAGTTCTCGGTGTCTCCCTGAAGACTCCCCTTCTCGGTTGTAGCTCTGTACTTTAATATTCAGTCTCTCGGCTAGTTTCAGTGCTGCGAGCTTTGCCTGCATCTCCCCAGAATTCTGCCTCTGCTCTTTCTGCAGGGCCAGCGACTCTTCTATAGAGAACAGCTGTGCAGGAAAGTGGTGGAGAGGAAGGAGGCACGCTGATGTGACGTCATCAATATGGTGCCTAGCCCTGCGCTGCCGCTCTTCTGGGGAAGCAGGAGATTCGCCCCTCTGACAATGACTTGGTGAGTCACTCTGTTGTGTGGGTAACACATTGGTCTTAAACTTATGAGGAGGGGACACTGGGTTTCTGGCTCGCATTTCTAGCACTTTCATGTAATGAGGTGTCTTGGGAGTCTCGCACTGGAGCCCTGGAAGGTCGTCAGCACTGGTGTTTTCTTCTGAGGGTTCAGTCTGGTCTGAGACTGAGATCTTTTGCAATTATTTAGTGATAAACAGACTGTCAATACTAATGAAAATATCTTCCGCTTGACCTGAAACAGGGTGCTAGGGAAGATGCCCGGTAACTTCAGATGAGCGTGCCCCAGCTCTACTACTGGGAGCTGGGCCTGTGCTCACTGGACAGCCAGCCTCCAAAGTCTCTTCATTGCCTCTGTCAGTGACATGTGCAGGTCCCGGGGTTTCTGAGGTTGCTTTAGAGGATTTCTACAGAGAAACATTCAGGAGCTATTGACGAAGTATCAAGCACCAGTTCAGACTTCTGGGCCTTGTCTACATCAGTATCGACTCTTGTTTTTGTCTGTTTGTTTGGGTTTTTTGTTTTTGTTTTTGTTGTTGTTGTTTTGTCTTATCTTACAGTCTACACTAACAGGGTCAAACAATTCACTTCTCTCTCCAACCTCTTCATGTTGTTCTGCAATGGCAGCTTTCAGTTTGGCAATGGTGTCTGAGATCTTTTCCCCTTTGTCGGGAGATTTGCAAGTGAATTTTTCGTTGCGCAAAATTCTCTCCTGGAGCCTCAACTTCTCCCGAAGCTCCTCAGAACTCTGCCGCCTCAAGTCCTCGGGAGCTCGAGGCTCTAAGCTGCAGGGCAGCGAGCACATTTGGGTTACAGCTGGCAGGGTTTCCCAGCCAGCAGCAACTCTGCCGGGAGTCACCATTTTCCCAGAAGAGAACTTACGTTTTTTTTCTCTAATTTTATGTGCATTGGTGTTTTGCCTGTATGTATGTCTGTATGAGGGTGTCATATCTTGGCGTTACAGAGAGTTGTGAGCTGCCATGTGGGTGCTGGGAATTGAACCCTTTGGAAGAGCAGTCAGTGCTCCCAACCGCTGAGCCATCTCTCCAGCCCCCTTTTCTCTGCTTCTTAAACAAGGCAGGATCTATCCTGCCTCCAGTGTCTCAGTAGATGGGAGAATGAAGTTTCTCTCCATCCTCCTGCTCACTGACCATTGGTGTGGTGAGTGACTAATTTTCTCAGATATATAACTGAAGGATGATATATTAGTTTTACAGAGGAAAGAACTGAAAACAAGGAAAGACTGATTTAGCTCAATGTTCTACAAAGTTCTGTCCCCAACTGCTTGGCCCTGTACACGTGGGCTGAACGTCATGGAAGCAGAAACGTGAGATAGAGTTGCTTGTGAAGCTCCTGGTGGAGAGAAAACAAGGACACACCTCCTTCTGAGCCCTACCTCCTAAAACTCTCAGAACCTCCCACATCTCTGGAGGCTCTGCTTTCACGACAGACAAATTTGCTGAAACACTCCCAGTCTAGCATCAGGCTCCACCCTTCTGTTTATTTCTATCTTTTGTGGCTAATAAGTTCCCTCCTCTCAACTGAGGCGGTTTAAGTTTTTGGATTTCAGTGAGTTCCACTCATTATGTCCCCAGGAAGACCAAGTTTATTCATATCTACCTAAACTTACCCCAGACATAGTGATCCATGCCAGTGAAGGAGAGCACAAAGGCTGTGGCAGGAGGACTAATATTAGTTCAAGAACAAACAACAAAACAAAAACTAAGCTTTCAGGCTGAAAGTCACCATAAGAATGAATGTGTACCACGTTGGAAGTCAATCTGGTGCTTTCTTAGAATAATGGGAATAGGGCTACCTCAAGACCCAGCTATACCACTCCTTGGAATATCCAGAAGATGCTCTACCACACAAGGACATATGCTCAACCATGTTCATAGCAGCCTTATTCATAGTAGCCAGAACCTGGAAACAGCCTAAATGTCCCTCAGTCAAAGAATGGAAAAAAAAAAAAAAACTATGGTACATTTACACTATGGAATACTACTCAGCTGTTAAAAACAAGAAAATCCTGAAATTTGTGGGCAAATGGATAGAACTAGAAATGATCATATTGAGTGGGTTAACCCAGACTCAGAAAGAATCACATGGTATATACTCAATTATAATTGGATACTAACCTAACAGGGATGTCCCCTGAAAGTCTTCACTTACCAGGAGAATGAGATAGGTGCAGGGACCTCCTTTTGGGACTCTAGGTGAGAGAAGTACAGGAGAATAGGGAAATAAAAGGATCCAGAGGGTCCTAGAAACCTACAAGAACATAATGATCTGGACCCAGGAAAGTCTGCTCAAGCTACTGCACCAACCAAGGACAATACATACAGTAAATATTGAACCCCTATTCAGATCTAGCCAAGGGACAGGACATTATCCACAGTCGTGTGGAGAGAGGGGGCTGACTCTGACATGAATTCTGGCGCCCCATATTTGACCACTTCCCCTTGCTGGGGAGGCCTGATAGCTCTCAGAGAAAGAATAGGAAGGCTACCAAGATGAGACTTGATAGGCTATGACCATATGGTGGGGGAGGAGGTCCTCTTCTGTCACAGACCTAGGACATGGGAATAGGCTGAAAGAGGAAGGGAGCGAGGAATGGGAGGAGACAAGTAAGGGGATAAAAATTTAGATGTAATCTGAATAAATTAATTTTTAAAAAAGAAAAAAAAAAAGAATGTATGTGCTTTTCAAGTCTCTGAGACTTTGAGCACTAGTATAAGAAAAGCTAAGTACCTGGCCCTGAAGCAGAGTTTCATGCAAAGCAGTTTGGGAACGTGAGCTCTGTGGCCTTTCAAAGCTCCTCTGCCTACCAACCCACCGTTCCTCTCTTGAGAAAAGTGGGGCAGCCTTTTTGGATCGGGTATGCTTTCAACTTACCTTGCAATACTGGAATTAATAGTTCTACATGAGCGTTGTGGCTTGTGAGCTGGGGTGGGTGGGCCTACAACCAACCAAATCAGGACTTTCAGGGATGGCAATTGCCAGAGCCACCAAGGACCAGGTCTCCTGGATCCTGGCATTGGTACTTTTCTTCTTCGCCTCTCTGTTATCCCTCCAAAACTGTATAAAAAGATCACATGCCTTTCTGTGTTTTTGACTCCAGTTCAGATCTATGTCTTATTTGGGAAGACATCAAATAACGACTTCAAAACAGTCTTCAGGTGAACAAGAGAGTGTGTCGTGTGATTTTTCAGCATTGATTCTAAGAAGCCTTCCATTTATTTAGGTGAATAAAAATAGAAGTCCAGTGTCCTCTTACCCAGTAGTTCAAGCAACTTTAAAAGCTACTCCAAAAAGATGGAGAGCTGTGGGAAATGACTAAATGGCACTGAAAGCAGCACTCTATGCTCTAAAGGTTCAAAAATTAGGCAATCTGCGTGGCAGTGCGACAGGACCTACAGGAATCAGGACATGGCCTTGAATGAGTCCCAGAACTGATAATGTAGGCAAGTTATGTGCTTACGTACGGAAGCCAATAGCTGGGCATGTTTTTAAGACAACCCTGTTGAGTCCATTTCAGGGCAGATGTCTTTTCATCATGGCTTTGTAAATAGCACCTGCTATTAGCCAGGTAGCTCCAGCACAATGCCCACTGCTTGGATGTTGTAAACTACCAAATCAGTGCCTACCATAGAGTTCTTTGGAAGCATTCAGGCAACACTGCAAGGTTTTGGTCATCAAATGTTTATCTAGCAAAGCATTGCCATACATTTATTGTCTGACAGAAAATGAGACACTTGTGAAGGGCACTTTGGCTGCTTTATCCAGTTATGCATTCATGAATATTCACACTTCATTATTGGACAATGAGATATAAAACTAGTTCTCAGGGGTAGGGACCAGAGTAGGAAAGCACTTGCCTAGCCTGCAAAAGGCACTGGGTTTGATTGCCATATCACAATAACCACCACAAAGGACTTCTCTGTGCCAGCACCCTTCCAGGAGTTGGGGATGCTGACATGAGCTATACGGACAAACCCTCTAGCTGTATGGAGCTGACATTCTAGTGAAGGTAGATGAATGGCAGGCAAGTCACTTGGGGCAGTTAAAACTTCTTAGGAAATAGAAAGTGAGACCTTTGATAGAAACCACTTAAGCATTGATGAAGGTAGGGCATGGAGGTGGGTTAAAATATTAAGAAAGTCAATCAGGGAAGGTCTTATTGATAATGTGGCATTTATCTTTAGATATTGACTTAAGTTTGTAGCTACTGAGTTGATCTGCCAGAGAGAAGAACAATATAAGGGATCTTCCCTGAAGAGCTAAATACACCTGGGAAGACTTTTTATCCCGAAGAAAAATCATGGTAGTGCTTCCAGAGGAAAAAACAAACAAACAAACAAAAACAGAAAGTAAGGAGAGAAAACAAGAAATAGCAGGAGTCTTTAAACTCTTAAAGACCACCCCCAATGACATGCTTCCTCCAGAAAACCCACATCACCTAAACAGTGCCACCAACTAGGGACTGAGTCTTCAAACATCTCTACTTATGGGAGACAGTCTCACCAGAGAGAGAGATGATAGAAGAAGATGCCCACCATTGACCAACACATGCACACACATGCATGCATACCTACACACATGCACAAGCACACATGTGCACACAAGATGGGAATGGAGAAACAAGAAAGTGGTCATGGTGGGGGGAGATCTTAAGATAAATAGATAGTAAAAAATAAGATAATTGATAAAGCCATATGGAAATCTGCTATCTTTACAACACACACACACACACACACACACACACACACACACACACACACACTTCATGTAGTGGTCCCACACAGGAGATAATTTTCTCCTCCCAGAACTCATAAGTTGTCAAATAAAAAGCCCAGTGCCAGATGTCAGATACCCCCCCCCAAGTTATTGGTCAGGGGTATTCTGGAGACCCCTAAAACAACACAATATACTTTGTTGTCATTGGTCTTGGTTACCTACCAGAACTTGATGGTAGCCCTATTGCTTAAGACACCACACACTTTGATCACAGGTCATGGGGAAAAAAATCAATCTAATACTCACTGGCTAGCCTTCATAGTACCAAAGGATACTACATAGAAAGCTGGAGGTAAAAAGTCATCGGCAGCCTTACACAGTCATGAGTCCCACAAGTTACAGTAATGATTAGCCTGGCAAGACATGCCTATGGTGCAATAGTAGCATGGATCTTATCACAATAACCAAACATTTTCTGGTTGGATTTAAGGTCCACTCCAAGGGAAGAGGTACAGCCTGGTATTGTAAATCTGGCTAAGAACCTATGGCTATGTAGATCAAAAGTCATAGGAATAGACCCACTACTGTTAGTTTGTTAAATGGACATAGTATCAAATGACTTTCTAAATACAATTCTCACTACCTATAGATTATCCCTTAATCTTCATCAAGAAGTCTTTGTACAGCAGAAAGCAGTTATGGTAGAAACAACTCATCAAATACAGAGAATAAGTGTCCATGGAGCAGTTAGCCACAAGCACGACATGCAGACCACACCTTTCTCCTGAGGCTCAGGGAGCATCGTGGGAAATGAAATGGAAAGATTATAAGATCCAGAAGTTTGAAGGACTGGGAAAAAGAGTGTCTTGTGGACATGGCTGGACTGCTTCACACGGGACCTCACAGCAGCTGTAGTTGTCTGCATAAAGCCTTCACAAGGTCAAGCCGGGCAGCATTTCAGCATACATAGGAGAGAGGCTTATGAGCACCCAAACTCTTAACTGAGGAGCTAGTGATGGCTGATACTTACTACGAGAGAGAGAGAGTCAGTTTTCTTTAATGGTGTTGTCCCTGGTAGATTGCCCATGCTCCAGTGGATGGCTTCATACCCAGGCATATATGGGCAGCACAAGTCAAAACCAGTGTGTACAAATAAAATAGATCAGGGGGAGCATAAAGTTGAGAGTAGGTTGAAAGCTAAGACATGGATCTGGGAGGAACTGGAGGAAGTGAAGGTGATTATGATTGAAATGTGTGAAATGGGTTAATTTAAAATATATAGAAAGTATAAATAATTGCTCAGTTTTATAACTATAAATAGCACATTGGGGGAAGGTTAGTATGAAGCTCCAGGTATCCTAGTTTCCAGTCTGAGAGACAGTTAAATGATTCATCTATGTCACTATCAGATGTACAGAGCATCAGGTTAGTGGCAGCTTAAAATTAAGTCACTAGGGTATACCATAGAAAAAGGCAAAAGAACACGGAGAATACTGTACATGGCTGTCAAACTCCACTCTGATGCCAGCACCCATGAATGAGAACAAACGACCTCTCCTCCCAAATACCTGCAGCAATAGCTTGACAATACTGATGGTACTTACCAACTTGCAGGTAAGAACAAACAAGCAGGATTGATGTGCTGAATGGCAAAATCCAGATCCTTCTTGAACCTTTCAGCTGAAGTTTTATTATGATGACATTTGGCATGTAATTTTCAAGTTGTTTTATATCCAAAATCCAAATTTATAAATACAGTGTAAGGAAAGTCTGACTTGATAGCATCTGTGCAGATCTTACTACGTCAAGTCAAAGAATAATGATAGCCCCACTACTTACTGAGAATAACACTGAACACATGCTAAGCACTGTAAGTGTTCCCTAGAAAGGTTCATAGTTCTAAAAGGAAGGTATCGTTGTCATCGGCATCTCCGCCATACAGGTAAGAAAATAGGGAATTTGAAATTTTAGATAAAATGCTGAGTCCAAAAGCTAGTCAGTATTGAAACCTGGGGTTAAACTAATCTAAAACTATGTCTTAACCAATATTTTGTGATCCTATTTTAAAATAATAGTATTAATAAAAGACCCAAAGAAATTTCTTTGTAATGTACATATGTCAGTTTGAGTACTATACGTAGTTTTCTGAAATATCATTCCTTCTTTAGATAGAGATAGAAACTAATAGGTAGGTGGATGGATGGCAAGACAGAAGATAGATAGATAGATAGATAGATAGATAGATAGATAGATAGATAGATGAGATCCTTCAAAGACATAGTCATAGCATATTCTGAGCATGCCCCGTGAGATATAAATAAAGAAACTAAAAACTCAATGTAAGAAGTGATTTCAAATGCACAAATTTCAAATAACAACTCTGCATTGTCTGGAAATAGGCCTACATGTTGAGGTTAGCCAAAATGGCCCTCTCTTCTTAGTTTTGTGACCTTCCATTAGTTTGTCACCTTCAAAGTATGCATGATGATCACTTCTTCTATCAATGCTTAGAAGCATTAAAAACAATGAATATGAAGTCTCTTGGCACAGCCCTGGAAGATGGACAGTTGTCGAGACAATGTGGAGCTGTCAGAGAACTTGCTTCCCAATGAGCATCCATCCCTAGCGACATTTAGTCAGAATTGTAAAGGTACAGTAAGGGAAACTAGTTTTCACATTAAACACTGAGTCTTTTTAAAGATGAGATTCTATGGAACAGAATGATGTCACCACACTTCCGGTTGCAGGGAGGGGTAAGAAACAAGAGGACACGTACCGTGTCATTTCCGTTCTCCTTGGACTCAGTGGCATACATCTTCTAGGAGATTAATGAAGAGACAACTGTTTGTAATCTCAGGCTGGGAGGACCCTTCATTTAGGAAGGCAACCCTGAGGTGAGGGAAAGGTGACTTTGGCCTCAATTAGGGTTTTTTAAAAGGAAGAAAGAAAAAGAAAATTAATGTATTCCTCTTTACTTGTAGAATAGCTAAACAATGCAAAGTTAGATGAATGGTTTAAAAATAGATATGCAAAGGTTGTGGTTGATGTATTTCAGTCTCCCAGATAATGGTAGTTTGTGATTTACGGTGTGGGGTCTGGGGGATGTCATTTTACTGCCTCCTACTAACACACCATTGATGGAATGATTTTTTAGCTATGCCTTTTTTCCTTAATGAAAATGTTTTGAGGACCTGAGTTGCTCTTTGCCCTGTCATTTGAACTATATTTCATCACAGGCCGTTTTACTATGTTTGGAAATTCATCTAGGATGTTGAAAAAGCCAAATTACAAGCTGGCCTCGAGCCTAGGAGAAATATCTTGGGCATTTTGTTTACAGGCCAGAGGGCTGGAATCTGCCCCTTTGAAGGTTTCCTCTTTACGCATTTCTGGCCAGCCTGCACTGGAGAAGTGGGTGTTCTAAGGGCAGGGGGTGTTGTGTTTCTCTTTCAGGGCTTGGAAAGTTTTCACAATATGAAAATGATTAAAGTGGAAGCACACTGTGTCCCTGCCTGAAGACGTCCTCCCCTCAGCCCTAGACAGACCCCTCTCCATACATCCTGAGACCCTTGCTCAAAGGTGTCAGTCTATCACTAAGCTGTCCCTTACAGACCTCCTACTCTGCAGCAGTTACCCGCCCCCCTGCACCACCCCACCATGTTCTGTGTTTTTATAGTGCTGGTTCCTCCAGTCTTCTGCCTCTCCACCTAATTTCCAATTATGTATTTATTCATGTGCTGATTATTTGTCTTTCTCCCCAGATCAATATAAGACATCATTTGATTTTGTTTTCCATTGTGTCCTAACACTTAGCACTGTATTGGCACAAGGTACATGCTTTAAAAATATTTATTGAATAAGTCAATCCATTCCAACTTTTTATGACATTAAATTACACAAATAAATAACTCAATGTCAACTTCCCCAGAACTAAGGCTTCTTGGAAAGTTAAGAGGTCACCCCAACCTCTCACCACAGCTACATGTTCTTTTCTTTGGTCTACACTGTCTACTTTTAAAATATGCCCTGGGCCAGGCCTGGTGGCACGTGCCTTTAATCCCAGCACTAGGGGAGTAGAGGCTGGAGGATCTCTGAGTTCAAGGCCAGCCTGGTCAACAGAGTGAGTTCCAGGACAGCCATAGCTACATATTGTCTCAAAAACAAACAATAATAACAAAACGTCACTGTAAAATGTGTGTGTGTGTGTGTGTGTGTGTATCCCTGGAAACATGATTCTGTTTGTCCATGAAAGTCGGACAAAGGTCCTTTGGGAAAACAGATTGATGAGATCTTTCTTGACTGGCCACATGGGCAGAAGCATTCATGCCAAAGGGCACGAGTGACACAGTGTATGAGGTCCAGACCTGACACATTCCCCCGTACTACGTAGGACTACACTGTTGGCACACAGTGTTTTTGGAAGAAGTAAAAAATTAACTCAAAGGCAGGCATGTTTAGCTAGTGATGGTTTCTGACCAGGCAGTCTCAGAGACTTGTTTCTGGTGTTTTCCTATGCCTTGACCCCATAATCCCTTACCGTAAAATCATAAGAGCACAAAGTCTACCATAGTCCTCCGCTTACCACTAGCACTTAATAATCGATCCTGAGTGACTGATGGAGCCCACCTTCCAACTGTTTGTTTTTTGCTTTCTTTGTTTGTTTTGTTTTGTTTTTATGTAGGAAGACGATTAGAAATAATCAACCAAGAACCTCTGCAGAGCCCAGCACAAGGTAATGTTGCATGTGATGTGATATGTGAAAATCTACTCACCCTACACAACCCCAACAACAGACCAAAGAAACAATTTTACCCAAATTTAGCTTAGCGAACCAGTGAATGTACTTACAGAGCGCAAATGAGCAGTTACCTACAGAAATGTGGGTGACTGAAAGCCAGGTGCAACAAGAAAACCTACCCAACATGGGGGACAGCTCATGAAAGCTCCCTAAGTGAGATTTTCACAGCTTTCATGGAATTGTTACTGCTTATATAATCTTGGGGGAAGAGGTGACTCTTGGAATTTTCAGGAACTTCCTGAGATTTGTGAGTTTCTTTTACTCCCTGGGTCTTAGGGAGCACCCCTAGAGGAAAATGTTTTCAATCCAGAGAAAGAGAGAGCATTATGGAAACTGTAACCAGTGGGTTGCTGGAGCCCGGAAGAAAAATGAGTGTTGATCATTCGCTGTGGACTCAGCTGTAAGAGAATTCTTCTCCTAAGGGCTTGAGCAGGCATCAGAGTTTGTGCTGGAGAAAAATTGCCTCTCTCATGTTTCCTTCAAGGAGAGCAGGATAGGAAGGGAACAATTTAGAAACACATGAAGGATGGGCTCTGTTCCTAACAAGGTGTGCCTCCAGGGGAGGCCAGGTCACCGCCCAACCAGCTGCTTCTTTATTGGAACCTAACTGGCCTAAGAGAAGGGAAATTCTAACTCTACTCTCTTCCTAATGCATCTAAAGCAGAAAAGACTGAAAAACGTTCAGGCCTCCCTTGGAGACCTCACTGTAGGACTGCAGAATGTTTCCCTCACCTTTGCCTAATTACTAGAGGCCCTTTTACAAGAGTTCCTTTACCCAGCACATTTTGCCCGTCTGTTAAAAAACAAAGCAAACCTACTGCTGTAGTGCATTTCTGTAATCCCAGCTAGTTAGAAAGCTGAGGTGGGCGGGGGAAGTGAGTTTAGGCTTAGCCTGAGCAACATCGCAAGATGAGAGGGAAAGGAGAAAAGGGGAATGGAACAACATACGTACTGAAAGATGAAAACATAATTATAAGAAAAAGAGCAAAGCATTGGACAGAATCAGCAGTGGCAGGAGTGTTGGAATACCAGACAAGGACTTCAAAAGTACTTCAAAAGTCCTAGGAGATGTTCTCCTGACGTCAAAGGAAGGGCAGGGGTTAGCTTCTGGGTTGGCAAGCATTTGTTTTGGACCTAGTTTCTTTCATAGCACATTATGTTCATGAGCGTCTATCTAAACCTTACAAAGACAAGGACTTTTAAGTTTCTTATAAAGACAAGGAATGTGATTGATATGTGAAAGACTACAAGCAAGAGCAATTAGTCAATTTAAGCAAGTAAGGAAAAAAAAACAAAAGAAATGCAAGAAAGAAAGGGAATAAAACCCTCTAAAACAGACAGAATGCCTTGAATAGGCTAATAGTAGGCAAAGCTAAAGACTCTGTCTTGGACCACCTATCAGTAGAGAGCTTCAAAGGGGAGACCATAAAGGGAATAAAAACTGAAAAACTAAAGCAGAATACTCAAGAACTCTGGCACACCTGTAAAGATATTAGCTTATGATGTGACTAATATAATTGTCTCAAGAAGGAGGGAGTAAGGTAAACAAAACGTATTATCCTTCTTTTCAGTTGATGTAACATAGCATCTTGTTCTAAATAACAGCAAGAATACATGGAGTTCTGTGTGGTTGATATATCTTGTGTGTGCTTATGCATGTTTATCTATAAGTAAAATAAACACTAGCCATGGCAGGAGGGCGGAAGAAGGAAGCTGGGTGTTTTGCTATTACAAGACACTCACAGTATCCATGAAACTATGTGGAATTTCTTTAAAGTACAGTTGAGTTCATTATAAACTAACATTGCGAAATCCAGGGTAACCACTGAAAAAGTAAACAAGAAGAGGGGGAGGAGAAATACTAAGAAAGGAGGGAAATGGAATTATGTAAGATGTTCAAAATGACAAAAGTCAAGAAAAGAGTGAAAACAAAATCTGCAACAAAGAACAAGTAGAAACTTCACAAGTCTGGCAGATAATTGATCTGTGATCAGCAATCACTGTGAATGTCTGTAGTCAACAGAGAGATCGCTAGGGTGGTCCAGCTCACACCCAACTATGCATGAAAGAATTGTCAATAGATCAAGAAATAGGACAGTCTAGTAGTCCTAGAGTCCCATTATATTCTGCTATCATCAAAATTGGAGATGCTCTCCTGACAGGGGTCAGCCTCCGAGTGGGCAAGCACTTGCTTGGACCTCGTTTCTTTCATAGCACATTATGTTTGTGAGCATCCTCTAACTCTCACATAGACAAAATGGCTGCCAAGTGTCAAAAGCACAAACCTCCCCATGAACCTTAGCGATGCGCTGTGCTGGGGTACATGGCAGTGTCTGAAACCGCCTGACAAAGGGAACAAGAGAAATAGGAAGCATTCAGTTTGCCTCCTCACCTGTACTTTAAGATGCATAGATAAAATTACAGTAATCCTGATCTGCATTAGCTCACAACCAACCATCAATTTTGCTTACCCCAGTATTTCTCCCAAAGAATGCTCTGCCTGTTTTGTGTCATTGGAGCCCAGCTCATTAGCCAGCTGTGGTTCTGTGATGATTTGCAATTTTTGAGTCTGTTCTCTACCAGAATAACTCTTTTTATTTTAATCTTGTTTGTGATGTGTGTGTGTGTGTGTGTGTGTGTGTGTGTGTGTGTGTGCGTGTGTGTGTAAAGGTGGGAGTACACAGGTGCACATGCATGTGTATGTGCATGTGTGCAGAGGCTAGAGGTCAGCCATGGGTAGTGTTCTGCATATGGCTTCCCATTTTGCCAATTTGTTGTTGCTCCCATTTGTTTTGAGATAAGGTCTCTCACTGGAACCCAAGGCTCACCCACTAAAAGATTAAACTAGGCTGGCTAGCTGGGGAGCCCCAAGCATCCTCCTATATCCACCTCTACAATTGGAAGAAGAGGCCACTGATAACAGTAAGGAACAGGGCTGCTGATCTGACTGGAAACCATTTTGGTGGGTTGTCTCTCCTATCCCCTCCTCCTTATCCTACCCCACCTCTCCCACCACTTCTGAACTAGCCCCTCTTCGTTAAGTTTTTACCTTCACCTCATTTGACTCCCAGATATTGGTTATAGCCCAGGCCACAGACCTACCATATCATGAAGGCGCACCTCAACTAGATGTGCCCTTACTTCCAATTTCCTGCACACCTTGGGCTCTGCATTCCTTTCCTGGAATACAAGGCTCCTGCTCTATTCCGTTGCCCAGGAATCAGGCACAGCCTGGCTGTAGGTCTGTGGTGCAGACTATTCATCAACTCAGACACGACACATCTCCTTCCCCTGAGACCTAAAGAAGGGACTCTGCCTCATCAGAGACCACCATACTACTGCTTGTCAATGATATTAATAAGTCTCCTACTTCATCTCTTACCCCAAAGACAGTTCACCTCAGTGTCTCCCTTGAGTCCCGCAAGCCTTTCAATAATTTAAACAAGTGTGAACATTGACAGCAACACCCGTAGTCCCTAGGGAAAGTGGTAGTCCCACAGCACCCACACTTTCACAGGTCTTCTTGTTTCTGCTACCTCACTCTCAACCCATTCTGCTAAGTTGGAGGCCAATACCTCTGCCTCTGTGCTCCACACCAGACCCAAGCAGTCTTGCTAAGGACACAGTATATCCAACTTATCTCTGTCAGGACAGGGTTTCCGTTATTTTAAGTTTATACAGCATTCTTTGCCAACCTTACTGAAAGCGTGCTCCCATAAGATCTTATCTCATTCCACTTGCTACCAGCTAAATTTATAAGCATGGCATTTAACAACATGGGTTTATTAATTAGGTACCAAGCTATTTCCTGAGCACTTTTGACATAACTGTGATTTCTGTGACTCCGTGATTCACTCTCATTGCATTAGCCATCTGTCCCTGAGCAAAATGCATTTATTTGTGTTTTCAGTTGTTTGTTGTTCTCTCTTCTTTCTTTCAAAGATGGATTTGGAAAAGCAATTTTTGGAAGAGCAATTTTCCCCTCTCTTCACAGAAAACTTTTAATTAAAATGCACTAGAACAAGCCCATTAGGACTCAAACCCAGCCTTCTCAAAATCCTCTTGTCATAGCTTTGTTACCAGAGTTTTTTAGGGTCAAACCCCAGACTGTAGCAGCCCTAACAAGCAAGGCTCTGCCACCTGTCCCTACTAGGCTAATTGAAGAGAAAAGTGATGGGGCAGAGCAGAGAAAGATGCATTCGATGTAGCCATGTTGGAAAGAAAAACAAATACAGAGATCCTGTGCCTGACAAGTCCATTTGCAGGGTCCTGATGTGAGAGTAAATGAAAATTGTGGACAAGCTGCCCTTCCTGGTCACGATATGGTCTGCCACTGACACAGCATTGCCTCAGCTTCTTCTTCAGTTGTCAATGCTCTGTGCAATCTCTTTCCAGGAAACACATTTCTCCTCTAGTTGGGACCAGGATTCTAACATGAGGCTCCCAGGAGAAATTTTGATGTCCTAGGGTCTGTTAACTCAATAGTCTGAGAATTGAAGGGATGGGAACAAGTGTCTCTCTTTAGGATATCTTCACTTCTGTGACGACGGTTATAGCTTGTCATCTCTGAGTAAATGTTGAAGTCCTTACAAAGACCCATGATGCCCCGGGTGATATCCAGCCACTTCCCCACCCTCACCCCACTAACCCTTCTCATCCACCTCTCAGGCTACAAGCTGGACAGAGGTGTGCTGTAGATCAGGACTCTGCACTTGCTCATCCCTCCCTTTGGATTATTTTCTCACTACCGCCTGGACTAGGCTGTTTTCTGTCTCCTTCAGATGCCATATGCTTGGTGAGCTTTCCCTGGCTATTGTGCCATAAACGGAAATCTCCATCACCTGCCCATATCCAAGCCCATACCCATAATAGTCTATATCCTTTGCTGTGTTGCTTTTTTACGTTCTCTTTTTGTTGTTGTTCTTTTCTTTCTTTCTTTTTATGGGGAGAGGGCTTTGAGACAGGGTTTCTGTGTTTAACAGCCCTGGCTGTCCTGAAGCTCATTCTATAGATCAGGCTGGCCTTCAACACCGAGATCTGCTTGCCTCTGCCTCCTGAGTGCTGGAACCAAAGGTGTGCACCACCACACCCAGCTAGTTTTTAACTTTCATTAACATAAAGTAGTATTAGTTTATTTCCTCTTTGCTTCTCCCCACCAAAAACAAAACCCTAAGATGGTGGGTGTTTTAGTTTGCTTCCTGTTACTGTAATAAACACTATGACCAAAAGCAATTTGGAGTGGGGTAAGAGTTTACTTGATTTACAGGATTACAGTTCATTATCAAGGGAAAACAAAGTAGGAGCTTGAAATTGGAACCTGTCAGCAGAAACTGAAAGAGAGACTGCAGAAGAAGGGCACTTGCTGGCTTGTTTCCAGGCTCAGGCTCAGCCACTGTGGTAGCCTGCATGAAAATTTCCCCCATAGGCCCATAGGGGGTGCCAGTATTGGAGATGTGACTTTGTTGGAGTAGGTGTGGCTTTGTGGGAGTAGGTGTGACCTTGTTGGAGGAAGCATGTCACTGTTGTATGGATATTAATAATATTCGTTCATATTAGTAGTAAACCCGTAGTTACCCCTTAACCAGCAATTTCTCCAAATAACCACAAATAGAGACTATGATTTATTCAAAGCTAAGCACAGAGCTGAGCATAAATCTAATCTACTATCCCACTGTCACTATCTTCCTCCCAACCAAAGTCCCCAATCTTTGCATTATTGTCTTCTCTGGAACCAGTCTACTCTCCTCCTCTCCTGCACCTCTCTTCTTACTCTCCTCTGGTGATTCCTTCCAACCCCCCCCCAACAGATAATTTCAGAGACAAGGTTACACAAACACCCTTTAGGGTTTTCTCAGAGAACAGTAAGAATCTCAGGGAAGGGGGACAAGCAATTTATATCTAAATACATGATGGCTCTAAGTCAACCACCACATGTCACTGGAGGCGGGTTTTGAGGTTTCAGATGTTCAAGCCAGGCCCAGTGTCACTCTCTCTTCCTGCTGCCTGCCAATCCAAATGTCAAACTGTCAGCTACCTCTCCAGCACTGTCTGCCTGCATGTCACCATGCTTCCCACCCCAACAGTAATAGACTAAACCCTAAACTGTAAGCCAGCCCCAATTAAATCTTTTCCTTTATAAGACTTTCTGTAGCCATGTCGTCTCTTCACTGCAATAGAAACCCCAACTAAGACCGCTACCTTTCTTTTACATTGCAGGCCTCCCTGCTTAGGAATAGTACTGCCCAGCTGGGCGCTCCTACAGCATTTAGCAATGGAGAAAATGCTCCCTAAGCCAGTCAGATAGAGACAATTCCTCAACTTAGATTTCCTCTTCCCAGTTTTGTCAAGTTGAGCAAGAGTAACCATCCTAGTGGGAGCCAAGGTTTTCCCCATTTTGTTTCTTGACTATATAACAGGAATAAGATCTGGAATGTAGGAGGCACTTGACAAATGCTTCTTGAAAGGATAAAGGGCAAACATAATGTAGTGCTGAGTGACTGGACCTCAAATAGGTCCCACTGTGTTTGTCCCTTCTCATTATTCACACCTCTCCTACAAAGCCACTATCTATATCTGTCTTATTTAACTGGCCCTTCCTAGAAGGCAGGCTCTCTGCCTTTGTCACTTACTGCTTCCTGCACTGACTACCATCACATAAGTTAAATATTTGTTATTTTGAAAGTGTCTTGCCCACTTAAAGGCACACTCCATAAGAGCAAAGAATTTACATGTCTCAAATTTTTTAGACATTTTTTTCTAATCAAGCATTGGCCACATATGGATAGACATATTCTGACTTTGGATTCTGTTCCACTGATTATATAGGCATCCTTAACAAGTCTAAAAATCAAGTAGTATACTAATTTTCTTTCTTTTTGTTTTGGAGGTCTTTTTTTTTTTTTTTTTTTTTTTTTTGAGACAGGGTTTCTCTATGTAGCCGTGGCTGTCCTGGAACTCACTCTGAACACCAGGCTAGCCAAACTCAGAGATCCACTTACCTCTGCCTCCCAAGTACTAGTATATTAATTTCTCCTATTTTCTCTAGAAATTTGACTGTGGTTGCATTGAATCTGTACATTAAATTTTTGGGGAAAATTGACATCTCAATAATGACTCTAGTCCAGTGGATAGATACATATCTGAAGATCTTGAAAACAATGGGGACCACATCCTGTTCCTTTGAAATACCATGGGAAAGTGACAAGATCTAAGAAGGATAATAGGTATATGGTTTTAAGCTACATCAGAGATGCTTTTGTACCAATAATGGCCCCCAAGGTGGAGATCATGTAATTTAAGCCCATGAGTATCTCAGGGGTAACTAATGATGAAAATCAGTAAGAAGATTATAACCCTAGTCCTTCACTTTATATTTAGATTTTCTGTGATGTCTGTAGTTTCAATGACAGAACTGGAATTCATCTAACAGAAATAGGAAGCATAAAACTGAAGTTAGATCAGATGACATTTTAAAAAGAAAAGAAAATGTGATGTGTAACTCTGGGTTTCCCAGTGAAAATAACCAACTGGAATGGTAGATGACAGATAGATAGGTAGCTAGAGAGATAGATAGATAGATAGATAGATAGATAGATAGATAGATAGATAGATAGATAGACAGACATTTTATTTTTTTTAATGTTCATATGATTATATAGACTGAGATGTGCCAAGATCTCTAGTCAGCAAGCTGAAGGCCTAGAACACCCAAGTACAGTCCCAATCTGTGTCCCAAGACTGAGAATCAAGAGTGTCAATGATGTAAGTTGAGTTGAGTCCAAGTCCAAAGGCAAGGGAAGAATAGTGTCCCAGCTCTAAAAGAGTCAGGCAGAGAGTAAAAAATCTCTTTTACGTGGCTTTTTTCCTCCTCAGATCACCAGTGTTTGAATGAACCCCATACACTCTGGAGAGGGAAAGTTACTTCCCTGGGTCAAATTAATCAAATGTTAATATCATCCAGAAATGCCTTACAGACACATCCAAAACAACAGTTAATCATTATTTTGGCACCCATGTTAAGTTGGCATATAAAATTAGCCATCATATCAGATAACTTTGCATATGTGTTTCTGGATTAAGATTGTGTTTCTGTAGGAGAATAGGGTGAAGAAAGAGGCATGGAGATTAATATATGAGGGGTGGGAAGAGGTACTTGTTATACAAACATGAAAACTTGAGTTCAAATCCTCATAAGCCAAATAAAAATCCAATAAAGATGGGCTCAGTAGCACCCATTTGTAATTCGAGTGAATCTAAGAAGATATGGGACACTGAGACAGGAGACTCTCTGGAAACTGGCCAGCCAACTGGCCTAGTGTATGCAGGAACAAACAACAAAGAGATCCTGTCTCAAACAAAATGGAAGGCTAGAGTTGACACTCAAGATTTTCCTCTGATCTCCACAGTCTATCCTGGAATGTGTGCACCCACAATTATATTCACAAACATGTACACAATATTATATGCACACCCCTACAAGTATTTGATATGTTTATTTTTAAAAATATTAACACAAAAGAAGTCAACTGGCAAAGATTGGAACCCCCTTTACAATTTGCTTTGTAGAAAATTTCTGTGATCTCTGAGTGAGGGACAAGTTGAACATAATGTAAATAACCTATGAGGGACCAGGAATCTTATGACCACAGACTTGGCGCCATGGACCAGCTCTCTAACCCATTTTTATCCTTTGAAATGCCTCCCCCTTTTTTTATCCCAATCACAGCTTCCCCTCCCTCTTTTCCTCCCTCCACCCTGCCTTCCTTTGGCCTCAGAGAAGGGAAGGCCTCTCTGGCATATCAAGTTGCAGTAGGACTAGAGGCATCTTTTCCTATTGAGGCTAGATGGGGCAGCCTAGTTAGGGGAAAGGGATCCAAAGGCAGGCAACAGACTCAGAAAAATCCCCTGCTCCAGTTGTTAGAGGACCCACATGAAGACCAAGCTGCACATGTTACATATGTCTAGGGTGCCTATGTCGAGCTCATGCATGTTCTTTCATTGGTAGTTCAGTCTCTGTGAGCCCCTATGGGCCCAGGCTTATTTTGTAGGTTTTCTTGTAGTGTCCTTGACCTCTCTGGTGTCTTCAATTCTTTGTCCCCTCTCTTCCACAAGATTCCCTGAGCTCTGCCCAATGTTTGGCTGTGGGTCTCTGTATCTGTTTCCATCAGTTGCTGGGTGAAGGACAGCTATGCTAGGCTCTTGTCTGCAAGTATAGCAGAGTGTCATTAATAGTATCAGGAATTGGTTCTGTCTCCCATGGAACTCTTAGCTAGGGTCACTTTCATAGATCTTTGGGAATTTCCCTTGTACTAGGTTTCCGGCTCATCTCAGAGCTGCCCTCACCATCTTGACCCAGTTTTCTCTCCCTCAGTCCTCCAAATACTTGATCACTCCCATTCCCTTCCCCACCCCCTCGCCTACCCAATCCCCTCCATCCATCCACCTCCAATGTCTATTTTATTTTCACTTCTGAGTGAGATTCAAGCTTCCTCCCTTAGGCCCTCCTTGTTACTTGACTTCTTTGAATCTATGGCTATAGCATGGTTATCCTGTTCTTTATGGCTAATATCCACTTATAAGCAGGTGCATACCATGTGGGTCACTCTGGGTCTGGGTTAATTCACACAAGATGATATTTTCTATCAAATTTCATGATGTCCTTGTTTCTAATAGCTGAGTACTTCTCCATTGTGTAAGTGTACAACATTTTCATTATCCATTCTTCAGTTGAAGGACATCTAGATTGTTTCTAGTTTCTGGCTATTATGAATAAAGATGCTACAAACATAGTTGAGCAAGTGTCCTTGTTGTATGGTGGAACATCTTCTGGATATACACTGGGTCTTGCAGTAGAACTACTCCCAATTTCCTGAGAAACTGCCAAATTGATTTCCAAAGTGTTTGTACAAATTTAAACTCCCACCAGCAATGGAGGAGTGTTCCCATTGCTCCACATCCTTACTAGCCTTTGTTGTCACTTGAGTTTTTGATCTTAGCCATTCTGACAAGTGTAAGATGGAATTTCAAGAGTTATTTTGATTTGCATTTCCCTGATGACTTAGGACATTGAATATCTCTTTAAGCATGTCTTGACCATTAGATATTCCTCAGTTGAGAATTCTCTGCTTAGCCCTGTACCCCATTTTTAATTGAGTTATTTGGTTTGTTGGTGTGTAACTACTTGTGTTCTTTATATATTGTGGATATTAGTCCTCTGTTGGATGTAAGGTTGGCGAAGTTCATTTCCCATCCTGTAGGCTGCCATTTTGTCCTTGATGATGTCCTTCCCCATCTCTTTTAATTTTGGTTGAAAGTCTATTTGTTAGATATTAGAATTGCTACTGCAGCTTGTTTCTTGGGTCTTTTTGCTTGGCAAACCTTTTTCCAGATCTTTATTTTGAGGTAATGCCTATCTTTGACACTAAGGTATGTTTCTTATATGCAGCAAAATGGTGGGTCCTGTTTTCACATCCATTCTATTAGCCTGTGTCTTTTTATTATAGAATTGAGTCCACTGATGTTGAGAGATATTAATGACCAATTATTGTTAATTCCTGTTATTTTGATGGTGATGGTGGTGGTGTGCATGTCCCATCTTTTGATTTTGCTGGTGTAAGTTTATTTATTGCCTGTGTTTTCTCAGGTGTAGTTAGGCTTCTTGGTTTGGAATTTTCCTTTTAGTATCTTCTGTAGAGTTGGACATAGTGTTTAAATTTGGTTTTGTCATGGAATATCTTGTTTTTTTCCATCTATTTTGATTGAAAGTTTTGCTCAGTATAGTAGTCTGGGCTGACATCTGTGGTCTCTTAGAGTCTGTAAGACATCTGCCTAGGCTCTGCTGGCTTTTAGAGTCTCCATTGAGAAGTTGGTGTAATTCTGATAGGTCTGCCTTTATCTGTTACTTGGCCTTTTTCCCTTGTAGCTTTTAACATTCTCTATTTATTATGTACATTTAGTGTTTTGATTATTATGAGGCAGGATTTTCTTGTCTGATCTATCTGGTGTCCTGTAAACTTCTTGTATGTTCATAGACATAACTTTCTTTAGTTTGTGGAAATTTTTTTCTATGATTTTGTTGAAAATATGAAAATAGGAATATTTCTATTCCTATTATTCTTACGTCTGGACTTTTAATAGTGTCACAGATTATTTTTTTATATTTTGCATCAGGATCTTTTTAGATTTAACATTTTCTTTGACCAACGTAATAGCAATTTCTTCAATTGTATCTTCTATGCCTGAGATACTCTCTTCCATCTCTTGTACTCTGTTGGTGATGAATTTATCTTCAGTTCTTGTTTCCTTGTTTTTGGTTTTTTTGTTTGTTTGTTTGTTTTTTGGTTTTTTGAGACAGGGTTTCTCTGTATTAGCCTTGGCTGTCCTGGACTCGCTTTGTAGACCAGGCTGGCCTCAAACTCACAGCGATCTGCCTGCCTCTGCCTCCCAAGTGCTGGGATTAAAAGTGTGCACCACCACGCCCAGCCTTCAGTTCTTGTTTTCTTCCCTAGGTTTTCCATCCCCAGGACTCCCTCGATGTTTTGCTTGCTTGCTTATTTGTTTGTTTGTTTTTTTAAAGGTTTCAACAGTTTTATTCATTTCCTTCACCTGTTTGATTGTATTTTCTGTATTTCTTTAAGGGACTTATTAATTTCTTCTTTTAAGGCCTCTCTAATATTTATAAGATTGGGTTTAAGGTCATTTTCCTGTGCTTTGGCTTTGTTAGGATGTCCAGGACTTGTTGCAGGATAGCTGGGCTCTAGTGGCACCATATTGCCTTGGTGCTTGTTGGTTGTGTTCTTATGCTGGCCTTTAGACATCTGGTTGTCCCTTGTGCCAGCTGGCCACCTGGCTACTCCCGGTGCACCAGGGCTCCTGAATGTTTCTGAAGCTGGTAGGCCTCTTCAGGTAGGGAGGCAGATTTGTGACCTGGACAATGGGACTCAGGAGACAGAGCACAGCTCACTGATATTGTGTCTCAGAGGGACCTGGCAGGGGATTGGTGGTGAGGGGTCTAACCTGGATGTTCTTGAGGCCAGTAGGCCTCCTCGGGAAGGCAGGCAGAGAAGTGACCCAGACAATGGAGCTCAGGGAACTTTTTTTTTTTCCCTAATAACCTTGTCTCTATTTCTATCACTACCCATATAGTGCTCATCAAATTCTTTGTTCTGGGACATAAGGACCTAGAAATGTCAGCAAGTACCCTCTGGGTTCTGTACATACCTACAGCATCCATGCTGTCAGAAACATATTTTGATTCTTTGCTTTGAGGTTGGGGATAGATTATAAACTAATCTGAATAGAGAAAGAAAGAAGGGGAAAATGTAGAAGAATTTTAGTTTTTTAAAAAATATTTTCCTACAATATATTTTGACTATATTCTTTCCCCTCCCCAGCTCCTCCCTACCTCACTACTCACCCAATCTCTCTTTCAAAAGAAGAAACTCAAACAAACCAATAAGACAATAAATAAGCTGGGTGATGGTGGTACATGCCTTTAATGCCTGGAGGCAGAGGCAGGCAGTGAGTCTGAAGTCAGCCTGAGTTCATAACAGCTATAGCTACACATAGAAAGCATCCTGAAAAACTACACTTTAAAAAAAAAAAGAAAAATAAAAAGCCTACTCCTCCCCACAAAGGATTCCATTTTGTGTTGGCCACTTCATCTTTATTTTCTTGACAGGTCAGTTGTACGAAGTTGCCATATACAATAGTATGTTGCCCACATTGGGCATGATTTTAATGACTCAGCTTCACAAATGCTGGGATTACCAGTATGTGCCACTGTGTGTGGCTTCCCAGACCTCTCTTCTCTCGTGTGACCATAATCTGACCAGTGTCCCCACCAGCACCTACCTTCACCTCCTAACTGCACTGTTTACTTTCTATGTTGCTACTCAGCTTAGTTTCGGAGGGCTAGTCCCTGGTGACTTGGCTCTGAGTTTCTGGGCCTGCTGGTGGCAGAAGTGCTACCGAAGCTGATCATATCATGAAGGGCAGGAAGCAGAGAGAAGGGGCCTGAGGTAAAACACTGCAAGGACTCATGCTGAGTGACCCTATCCCCCAGGTTGACCTTACCCCCTAAAGTTTCCCCAGCCTCCCAAAATAGCACCACAAGCTGGGAACAAATTGTTCCCACTATGGGTCTGTGGAGAACAATTCATATTCAAACCATAATAGCAATTGAGGGGCTATTTTGTTTTTCAACTTGTTTGGGGAATTTTCTAATAGCCACTTGTTAGGATAATGGGTTTGCAGATATTATAACAGGTATAACTGGAAAAGAGCAAGGGAGGGAGACTAAGTGAAAAACAAGGCAATTTCTAAAAAAAAATTTTTGTTTTTGTTTTTGTTTTTGTTTTTCGAGACAAGGTCTCTCTGTGTAGCCTTGACTGTCCTGAACTCGCTTTGTAGACCAGGCTGGCCTCAAACTCACAGCAATCCACCTGCCTCTGCTTCCGGGGTGCTAGGATTAAAGGCATGCACCACCATGCCCAGCTCTAAAAATGCACATTTTAACATGCACATGAACTTTAGAAATTTCTAAAACAAAAAACAAACCAGAATATTCTAGAATATATTCCATTAGCAGCCACAAGGGGTGCTTTTTAGACAGCCTCTGGAAAGTACTGTGTAAATAAATGTAGAAGGCCTTTGAGGGTGTCTACTTTGAGAATTATTTATCAAAATATTTAAGCTACTTTGCTATGGTGAGAGACACCAGATAAGTGCCCCCAACCCCACCTGAATCTGGAGGTGCAATATATGGATGCTTTCCCAGACCTACTGTGTGTCAGTTACCTAGAAAAACGGGCTCCAGAGCCAAAGAATTTCCTAGAGTTGTAAGGGGTGGGGAAGGGAAAAAAGTGACTGTGAATGTGTATGTAATTTCCTGTGGGATAATGAACATATGCTGAAATTAGAGGTGGTGGTTGCAGTTCTTTGAATATTCAAAAATTAATGGATTGCGTATTTTTAGACAGTGAATTGTCTAAAGAGAGACACTTCCACACACTTCAAGTCTTCTGGCCCAAGAAACTAGAAGCTTAAGCAGACTCAAGAGCTCGACAGCCTAATAAAAAAAAAATAAATAAATAAAAAGAAAAAAAAAATCAAGGTATACAAGTCATGAAGAGGAAGCCAGTAAGGAAACTTCAGTCCGCCATGCCTTGTTTCAGTTCCTGCCTCACTTGATGACTTGAGGTGGTGTTATGGTTCCCTCCATGACAGACTGCAATCTATGTGCCAATAAATCTTTTCCTCCAAAAAAAAAAAAAAAAAAAAAAAAAAAGAGCTCGACAGCCAGCTGTATGTACAATTATGGGGGATAGAGAGTCTGCTCTAGAAAGAGAATTGTGTCATGTGCCTATAAAAGGTAAAGACAAGTGTGGTGGTTTGAGTGAAAATGTCCCCCATAGGCTCAAATGCATGACTACTCAGTCCCTAGTTGGGGTCGGTGTTTGGGGAAGTCTTGCAGGAAGCACTGTGTCACTGGGAGCAGGAGCTGAAGTTTCAAAGTCACAGGCCATTTCCAGTTCCCTCTGCTTCATGCTTGTAGTTGAGATACACGTGAGATACAAGTCCTACACAGCTCTCAGCTTCCAGCCGCCATGTCTGCTACCTCCTGCCCTGTTGTCCCCACCATTAGGACCCTAACCCTGAGGAACTATGAGCTCAAAAAAATTTTTCTATAGGTTGAGTAGGTCGTGGTGTTTTGTCACAGCAACAGTACAATGAGACAGCGCTGTGAGTGTGGAGTAGGAAAGGTTCCGCTGTGGTTAACTCCTTACGGGTTATACAGCTCCAGCCAGAGGAAGCGCTCCTGAGAGACTTCATCACCGAGTGCTGGTAACTTGCCAGGCTTCCCCGGGAAGAGACTGGAACAGACACAGTAATGGACACAACCATAGCTTGACCAAACTTTAATTATGCATAGACCTGGATACTTAATCCAAAACTTTATCTTTGTCTCTCTTCCCAATGTAGCCCTACTTACTAAATTCATCCTCCCTCCATCAACTCCCTCCCTGTCTCTTCTCTTCCTCTTAGTTTTATTTTTACATTTCACTGTTTATTTGGCTCTTTTAATTGGTTTATTATCCATATTGGATATGGTGGTGCACACCTTTAATCCCAGCACTCAGGCAAGGGGATCTCAGGGAGTTTGAAGTCACTCTGGTCAATATGGTGAATTCCAAAAGAGCCAGAGCTCCACACTGAGACCTTGGTTCAAAAAATCTAAGAAGGGGGGTGCAGGAGATGGTAGGTGCCCAAACCTGGCTTGTTGGAGTACAGGCTGTTCTGTAACAAAAACGGTAGAGAACTGTAGTTGTGTCTCGGGAGAGCTCTAAGAATTGTTAAACTTGGTAGACTTGGTGACACCAAGGGAATGAAAAGTGTTGAGACAGAAACTTTAGCCAAAGCACTGGTAATTAATAATTGCATGCTAATTATCAGCACTGCTGTTTTAATTATTCTGGGAAAGAAACATTAATGGATACATTTATTATCCACTAATTTGGAAGCATGAGAAGTGCCATAGCATCCATTTCTGACAGTCACATTGAAGGGACACATTGCAGTCTCCGAAGTGTGCTGTGCTCCAGCAAACATTTTGAAGACTCCCACCTTGTTGGCTCAATTATCTTAACCAATATATTTTATTATGAACTTATAAACCAATTGTATGTCCCTTATAAGCCAACCAACCAAAACAAGAGGAAAAGAGTATTAAAGAATAACAAAACTGTAAGGATATCAGTTCCGAGGAATGATTCTCCTGGTGTTGCCAGCAGGATTTCTTCTGCTGGAAACTGGAGTAACCAGAACCTGGAACCTCAGCCAAGAGCCTGGAGCCCCGAAGCCTTCCCTCTAGCGGTTCTCTCTAGGAGTGTCTTGAAGTGGAGCGATGAACAGCCAAAACTATCCCAAGTAGACAAAGGCCCCCAGCCCCAGTTCTGGGCTCATTTATGTATCTCCTCCAGAGTCTGTTCATGGGATCTTTTCAGCTGGCAACAATCGAACTCCCGCATAAGGTGGTTTGTCTTCCAGTGGATTAACATCACCTGTTCTCACAAGACCGTTCCGATCCCACACTTGGGATCATAACAAAAACAGGTTTATCTCTCCTTCACCACCTGGCCTGTATTCCAAGTGCTAAGGATGAACAATTCTTTCAAAATGGTCACCTACTGGTTTTCTTGCAAACATTTTTTACTTACGTTAGCATTGCCAAATACCTGCTTCTAGTAATTGAACTATGCAACCGATGTGATACCACAAATAACTAACTCCTTGTGATCTAGTTGCCTAAACCCTCTTGTAAACATCAGATGAGATCTTCCCTAATGTACAGAACATGAGGACCAGTAGTTCCTTCCATGTCACTGCACATTTGTGTGTGCCCCCGACATTCTCATGCTTCTCTCCATGGCATGGCAGCTTGTTCTTCTTCCTGTGACTGAGCAGTGTGGCAGGAGGCACGCTCAGAAGCACAGAGCTGCAGCATACGGGGTACCTGCTGGTATCAACACCAGCTTCAGAAGGGGGGAGGGAAACAGAAGGCATCCATTCCCTCTGTGAAGAAACTCAACCAGAGGAGTTTCAACAGCACATGATTATTGGCTGTACCTAGAAAGCTGGTTAATGGGGGAGGAGAATAAGTGGGTGAAGTTGAAGTAGGAAGGACCTGGGAGGTGGGAGGACGGGCAGGGTAGGAAGAAGATTCCTGGTTCAAAGAGGAAGTTGGTGAAACTGGAAGGCGCCTCTACAACATGGGTATGAGGAGGCAGAAAAGCGAAGAAGAGCCTTGTTCTGAAGAAAAGAGGCGGAAACTCCCACTGTCTTTCCTTAAAAAGACCTTTGAAACAGGACTCCTGTTTCATCACACTTAAGTAGGGACCTTCAGTGTCACAGATCAGGACCAGCACAGTTTACCTGCCCCCCACTGACAGTAACAGGGCTGTGGGAGAGTGTCCCCATTCTCTCTAAGCTTGCTGCTGCAATGTGTTAGTCCTGTCATGAGAATGCTTACTTGTGGGCAAGTCTTTGAAGTGTCTTCTAAAATTTACAATGTATTTGATATGCTATGAATTTTTAAATATATTCTACAATATAAGGATGGGTACTTCTTAGAAGGAAAAAAAGATACCCACCATTGTGACCAAGGAAAAAATGTACTAAATATTACTATATGGCTAACATTTATTGTTTATAATACTTGGTACTGTGTAATAAATTTTCCCCTTTTTAGATTCCTAACAAATCTCATAATCTATCACTTCAAATACTTTTTTAAAGATTTATTTACTTATTTTATGCATATATGTGCATACGTGTGTGTGCATGCATGTGCAGGTGCCCACACAGCATTCAGGCATTAGATCCCTTGGAATTACTACTGTGAGTCAACTGATGGTGGGTGCTGGGAACTGAACCCAGGTCCTCTAAAGAGCAGCAAGAGCTCTTAACCACTGAGCCATCTCTCCAGCCTCTCATATATTCTCTATCAAATACCTTTCATCATTCTAGAAAATCTGTGTCTGTGCTTCTACTCACAATACTCACTTGGGAGGGCAACGCAGAAGTGTCACGTGTGCCTGACGGTAGCCTGGCCTACTGAGAAAGACCCTGTCTTAAAAAGAGAAAAGGGAGGGGGCGAGGAACACTTTAAGCTTCTATATTAAAATTATCGTGGTTATTTAAAATGTACATAAACAATCAAGACACTTCTAAAAACAGTCAGATAAATTGATGGCTTTGCCATCTGAGGGAAAGAAAAAGGTATTACAGCCAACTGGGCATTCAAAACGGTACCGCAGAAGTTACCACTACCATTCTAAGCCAGGATTACTGCTTAAAACTGCCCATTCCAAAGAGTCAAGAAATTGTCACTCATCTTTTAAGCAAGGTAAATTGAGATTAAAGATTTATGAAATTCAACTCTCCTTCAGTGTTAAAAATCAAGTTTATTACAATAGCAAGTGTCATGATTAAAAATGTTGCTTAAAATGATCAAGTATCTAAATAACTTTTCTAATGTAAATACTAGAAATGACATTAACAATTCTATATGTACACAAAATGTTGAAAACATAATGTCATGTACAAGGCCAGAAAGTAACATTGCACACTGTCCACTGTCCATTCATCCACTGGTCCCAGCATCACAGCAGGCCAGGCCATGGGTGCTGATTCCTCAGACCACAGCCTCAAATGAGAGCTCTCTACACTCACTGGCTGCCAGCATCAGTGACTAAACACCACTGATGGCATCCTGATCAGGTGGTTGTAGTTTTCACTTCATAAAAAATATGAGCTAGAAAATTTGTTTATAAGAATCAACATGGCATGGATCCCTGTGTTTCCATCAAGTTCAAAAGGACAAAAAGTGCACCGTGTAAATTCCATGAAGCCCTCATCCTCTGCTTGCTCTTGAGTCTCATACCCATCAGGAATGGCCAGAGCTACCAACAAGGGCAGATGAGAATGCCGAGGAGGGCGAGGGGGCACACTGGCAAGGTACAGGGGAAGTATAAGGTTTTAAAGGACATTTCAAATAATTGTCTATCCTCCCCTCCACTTAAAGCAGGGACTAGTTGCAGCCCAGTTTTTTCCTTGCACTCCAGAGGGGCTTTTTGGTTATTCTGCAACATATTCTGTGCAAACAGCCATTGCCTTTGAGAAACAACACAAATATTACATGTTTAAACATTTTACAAACACCAACAATCTGAATTCATTCTCAAGATGGGGCAGGTAAATTTGGGGGGTGGGGCAAATGAGCATGCAACACACAGAGAGGGTGAGTGGGTGTGCCAGGGAGAAGACAAGGGAGCGATGTCCTTCCTCTATGACAACACTTCTCACACTCCAACATGCACGAGACAGGTGTGAAACCTCATCAAATGCACCCCATCATGGGGGCTTTGGATCGCACATCTCAGATAAGCCCACAGATGCTGATGCTTTGGACGGACGAAACTCCCTCCAAGATGAGTCTACACTGTGGAGAGAACACCAGTTCTGTCTGGACTATAAGAGATCTGTCCCAGTGTCTGTCATTACCCGGGCACATCCCAAAGCAAAAGGTTTAGACACCCTGGGTTAGAGAGCAGCTGTCTACAAGACCATGGTAACAGGTTTTCTGAGAACCAGAAGATAAAAATAATTCACTTTCAGTCAATGGAGTGATCTGTCTGCTAGGAATAAAATTCATCTTCTGTTTACAACATAAGATGATCGTGATATAAAGGTATAAAAAACTCAGCATATTAAAATCTGTAAGAAAACACCACATGCGCACACATATACGTACAAGTACAAATTCTAAGAAACTCAATGCTTTCCATCAGAATGAAGTGCTACCACTGTTCCCAACTGAAATCATCTCCTCTTCCAAAGACGAGGAAAAAGCCTTGAATTGTGAGGAAAATGACAGCGTTGCCGGCCAGCACAAGACCACAGGCGCCCCACTTGATCTGAAACACGAGAAAAGGGTTACGTCTTCTTCACATTCTATTCTTTGTGAAGCTCTTATTCTTTGCACCCAAACCCCCACGGAACCATGACACAAGGCTGCTGAGAGGCTGAGTGATGTCCTGGGTGGAGGACATTACCTCTCGGTCATGTTAACTGATCCCACAAGGCGTGTTAATTACGCCTAGCATCATCTTTAACATGTCCCTATGAGACATGTCTCTACTTGGTTTTAGCTGACAGTAAACTGCCTCAAGCAAAGCCCATGTAGCAAGATTATCTATGATCAAATTACAACATTAGGTGCAAATACTTCCCCATGTATCTACCTCTTTCACAGAGAACAGAAATTAGAAGTTGGACATCTGTTTGCTTCTTTTCTCGGCAAAACACACTTTAAACAATAATGTGCATTCAAATGAAAGGCATTCCAGCTGAGCAGATGGGCCTATGGAGGCACAGTAGGAATGAGAGCGCCCTCTGGTGGGCATTTTTTCCTTTTTGCTTCAAGTTAACCAACAGAAACATCAGTGAAAGCTTCTTACCCAAACAAGCCCGCCATGCTGGATATAGGAACAAACACTTAGGGGCTGTAACTCAGCAGGCTGCAGTGACCTTTCTGGCTTTACTCTCAGCACCTCCCATGTGCTTTATCATATTGCGCTGTGCTTTACTTCCCACGCTCCATTTTCACCCTTGGGTGCCATCCCAACAGCCATCTCTAATCAGAACCCTATTTGACCTTAAGAGGCCCATGTGAAGCAAGGCTGGCGTTTCTCTCTTCTTGATACTCCTATGGTATTCTTACCAGTTCTCCTCCCCATATGTACTGTACTTTAGCAAACACCCTCATCAGGCCATCCTCGTGTTCTCTGAGTGCTGACAGCATTTCATAAATAGCAAATATCCCTAAGGTAATTTAATGCTGGATGAATAAACAAGATTGTACATATCTGATACCCAAGGTAAGGTTGGCAGGATAAAAACAAAAAAGAGTCAGAGAACATCAAGAAACTAAATAAATCATAATACAATGTTTATTTTCCCATCTAAAATAAAAAATAAAAGAGCCCACAGTGGGTGTGGATATGTCACTCACTAGATAATTCCTCAGTCTATCTCAGTATATCCCAGAGTTCTTGAGATGTCAGTCCCTGGTGTCACTTTGATATGCCCTTTATGTTCTGACTGGGAAAGCACTGTTTGTATTGTCTTAATGGGTTGCCCCATGTTGTAAGAGGCAGGAATCTAAGAATGATTGAAGAGAAAAGTTTAATATGGAAAAGCAACAAGTCACATGGCTTGACTAAAAGGTATAACAGAAACAAAGAAAGCATTCTGAAAATATGACAGGGACACTGATAAATCTCCATAGGAGAGAGAAACGAAAACTACAGCTAGCTCCAAGGAAAGATGAAACAATGAAAATGAACCTGGGGTCTCAGGCACAGGCCTCTGAAACAAATCCTGACAGCCAAGTAAAACTTAAAAAAAAAAAAAAAAAGAACTCACCACAGCCACTCGAGCAAGAATAACAGGAAATCCAAAGGCAGACACAACAATCCCAGTGGTGAAGAAATACGCCAGTTCCCGACAGGCACTGCTGGTCGCATCAGAGTCATACGTGACCCTTTTGGCGATGAAGTAGGGGATAGGGGAGATGACGTAGAAAATCAAGACGAACAAGGGCCAGTAAACACTGCCACCAGTGAACCCAAAAGAGAAATTACATTAACTCAATTAATTAACTCAAAGACATATTATTGTTTCAACATCAGTATTTTGACTAAGTAAAACTATTAATCAATTGTGAATATTAAAACATGAGAATATTTCTACCAGACACTGATATAGTTAGAAAAATATTACTTCTTCACTAATACATATGTAGCTCAGAGAAACATAGGGGTTTTGTTTTTGTTTGCTTGCTTGTTTTGGTTTTGGTTTTTCAAGACAGGGTTTCTCTGTGTAGCCTTGACTGTCCTAGACTCGCTTTGTAGACCAAGCAGGCCTTGAACTCACAGCGATCCACCTGCTTCTGCCTCCCACGTGCTGAGAAACATAGTTATTTTTATATTACAGATCTGCAGGATTTTGTGGAACTGGGCACTGAACCCAGGGCTTTGTACACGCTAGTCAAGCACTCTACCACTGAGCTGTATCTCTGGCCCTGACCAGCCATTGTAAGGACGGGATGCTAAAAGGCTACCTCTGCTTTCCCTACAGAACATAGTCCAGCAGCTTACACGGGCTAGCTTCAGGAAGATGTTCTGAGAGTTTGTACGCATGAACCCTTCCAACGAGACATGAATGAGGCTTCCAGGCTGCTGCTTTAGCTTCCTGTACTCTTTCTGGGCCGCCCAACCCTCAGGCTCTTAACCTGTAGCTAGTCCACCCTTCGCCTGCTCCTTGCACAGTCTGGTCTCAAACCTGCCTTGGGCTCTTCTCACACACTGCAGTCTCAGCTGGGAGATCCCTTCCTGAAGGTGACCTCAGGAGATTCTCGCCTGCCACACCCCTTTCTAGCTTTCTGCACAGCACTATTTGGTATCTCCGTGCTCATCAGAACAGAGATGAGATTTGTTTTAGCCAATCTCCATTTATCTCCAGAGCCTAAAATGGGACGTTCCATTTGTACTTGTTGATGGGGGGGGGTGGGAACGGGTTGAATGGAAGGAATGAAAATGTACATTTGCTCACTAGATGCACCCAATTCCACCTTTATTACAGTAGGTTACAAGTAGTATCTGACATAAAGGAGCAAAAACCACCTGCTAATAATTGCCACTGAATTTGCAACTGTTTTCCCTATAAATACTTTCAAAATAATGTATCATCCTTGCTGCCTTCAGTTAGTCACCCAATTAACAAAAAAAAAACACATGACCCAGTCACACATCTTCAAACTACAGTCATTCAGATCCACGCACACAGCAAGCATCCTGAGCAGGCTGGGATGAAGCCACAGATGTAGGAAGTCAGGGAGATAACCAAGAAGCAAGAAGGGAGTGTCCTTCAGCAAGCCCACTCGGGATGGAAACAACGAACGTGTTTCATTTGAAACTGCAGAGATTATTAGCGTATATTCCAGAAACCAGCAGAAAGTGCTGCTGCACAGGGGTCCTGGGTGCCGTCAGGACAAAGTCAGTGAGAAAGCAAGCTACCGAGAAGGGACCTAACTGTCACCTGGTGTCTCTCAGCAAAGAGCCCTGCACTCTCACTGGAATACTGTGGCATCTTTCTGAGGCACCAAATATAGGAGACTGTCCCCATGCAAAGTAAGCCTTCCACAAAAGGGCTTCTAGTGTAGAAAATTTAAACATTAAACGTAGCATTATTTACTAAATGGGAAGGCCACAGACTGGCAAACTTTTCTGTAAGGGACCAAACAGAAAACATTAGTGGTTGGGCGACCATGGGTCCCTGCCTCATCTCTATACTGTGCCGCTGTGGTGACGATGGTCCCAACAAAGCCTTAACCACAGAAACAGCCAATAGTTTGCCAACTGCTGATGCAGACAAAAATCCCAAGTTATTGTCACAGAGGCATAAAATGGGTTTGTTTATGGTGGCATTAATGTGTGCTGTTCTCATCTTACAGAGACCCGGTACCTTACAGGGAATCCAAACACCTGGATTCAATTAGTCATGGAATGACAGGCAGTGCCATGGCAGAGTCAGAGCAGAGTACCACAGCCACGTCTGCCATTGATTGCTGTACAATCAGCAGGGCTGTGCCTACTCGGCCTTGGTTTTCCAGGCAGGAAGAGAACAACATATCCTTAAATGAGAATACAGTAATAGCTGTGAAAACTCTGGGCAGATGATTTTGCTTACATCATGTTTAAACAATTTGTGTGATCACTTCTAACTCCATGGTAGATTTGAACTCAGCAATGTTTTCCTGGTTTGTTTTTTGTCAACTTGACACAAGCTGGAGTCATCTGAGAAGAGGGACTCTCACTTGAGAATGGCTTCCAGAAGACTACAGCAGCAGTTCTCAGCCTATGGGTCATGACCCCTTTGGGGGTCGCATATCAGCTATCTTGCATAGCAGATATTTATACTACAATTCATAATAGTAGCAAAATTATAGTTATGAGGTAGCAACAAAATAATTTTATGGTTAGGGGTCACCACAACAAGAGGAGCTGTATTAAATGGTCACAGCAGTAGGAAGGTTGAGAACCACTGGCCTATAGACTTGTCTATGGGACTTTTTGGTTTTTTTTGTTTCTTTGTTCCCTGGCCCACTCTGTGTGGTGCCACCCCAAGCAAGCGGTCCTGGCATCTACAAGAATGACGAGCAAGCTAGTAACCAGAATTCCGCCACAACTCTGCTTCAGTGCCTGCCTCCTCCAGTTCCTGTCTTGAGTTCCTACCCTGACTTGACTTTCCTTCATAATGAACTACAACTGTACGCTGAAATAAACCCCTTTTCCCTAAGCTGATTTTGGTTATGCTGTTTTATCGCAGCAATAGAAAACCTGAGACAAAGGCAACAGCAATGGCTCTAGCTGGTCTTAGTCACACGTTTTAGGTCAAGGTGTTTAAGGCCCTCACCTGGGCAGCCAGCAGGAACTCATCTGAGCCCTGACATCAGTAAGTAAAACCTACTGCCACCTACATAGTCCATTTCCTCCCAATGTCCACTGCCCCAGGCAGGGTCTCAGTCAGCACACTCCTGCCTACCTCACTTTTCAGCTTCCCAGCTCCTGTGGGTCTAGGTCACATAGTCTAACCTTCTCCACTGGGCATGCAAAACCCCAAAGAGCTGGCTCTCCGTGCTTCATTAATCCCCTTTTAGCCAGTTGTAGGATGAAGGTTGCTGACTGTTCCCTTTGCCTATGATGCAAAGAAATTCCAGTTTATCCAGTTGTGGCTCACAAGAAATGCACATGTTCACTCTCTAAGTCCCTCACTGTCTCTGCACTCTTGTTGCCTCAATTAATTGTCCTCTCTCCCTCCTGACCACAACGGCAAGCTCCGGGGGACAGGACTCATTCTCACATGCCCACCTGCTGCAGATTCAGGGCTTAACAACTGTTTTTTAAATGAATACATCCATTTTTTAAAAAGAGCTTTTCTCTATACAAATACAGTGGTGTCTGAAGGGGCTGAATTCATAATCTAGATTTCATAGGCTACACCGATGAGGCTATGACAGTAACAGTTACAGAGACACAAAAAGAGGTTCCTCTGAGAGCTGGGGAAATGGCTCAGGAGGTGCAGTGCTTGCTGTGCAAACACAGAGACCTGAGTTCAGTCCCTAGCATCCAAGTAAAAAGTCTGGTGTAGTGGTACACACCTGAAATCCCAGCACTGGGGAGGTAGAGGCAGGAAGATCCTATAGCTTGTTGTCCTGTCTAGCCAAATGAGCAAGCTCCAAGTTCACTTAGAGACTCTGTCTCAACAGTTGAAAAAAAAGGAAGACACATCACCTCCACACACCACACACACACACACACAAACACACACACACACACACACACACACACACACACACACACACACACAGTAATTTCTTTTTCAAACAACTTACCCATAGTCCTCCAAGGCACATCCCAGCATAAGAAAAGTCAGCCCAATTGCCCCGCTGAAGGATAGTGCCACAAGAGCTGTGGAAAACACAACTAAATGTTAAAGGTTCTAATCAGTTGTTTAGGGGTAGAGGGTCCAGAAACCACTAAAAGGCACAGAGCTTTGTCTAAAGGATGACAAACGGTCATGGCAATAGATAGCAATGATGGCACAAAGACCTTGTAAAGATAATAAAGTCAAAAGAAGTTTACGTTTAAAAAGGCTGAGTTTATGGAATATGACTGTACCTCAGTAACACATTTTCACTTTAAAAGAGGCATAAGGGGCTGGGAGGTTGGCTCAGCAGATAAAGGCACCTGCTGCAAAGCCTGATGACCCGAGTTCAATCTCCAGGATACACATGGTAGAAGAAGAAACAGCTCCTGCAGGTTATCTCCTAACCCCCACAGGTGCGCCATGATATGTGTACACCCACATATTTATTTATTTATATATATATATATATATATATATATATATATATATATATATATATATATATATATATAAATACACACACACACACACACACACATACATACACACACACACACACAATTTAAGGAAGGGTCAAACATTTAGCAAATGTAGCAATTATTAACTGATGTTACATCTGCGTATAGCTGAATGTCTGTGTACCTTTTAAACGCATATATTTAAAATCATAATTCCTCATGAGATGGCCTTAAGAAGTGAGGCCTGTGGGTTTTCTTGGTTTGTTTGTTTAAGAGAGGGTCTCACAGCAGTGTAGTCATGCTGGCTTCCAGCTTGAGATCCTCCTGCCTCCACAGCTCAAGAGCTGTTTAACAGAAAGATACCAATATGCCTTCCAGATGAGCACAGATGTCAGGGTTGGAGGAAGGAACTTCTATTTTAGTTTGTATCTTTTTCTCTTAAACTGGTATTTTTAGTGGACAAATATCTGTGAGTTCAGAAAGTGCCTGGCCTTTTCCTTGTAGCCTTGGGCCTCCTTTGTGTCAGACAACCTCCAACAGTCTGTCTGCCAGAAACCTACAGCATGCGAACCACAGGCCTTCTTCTTCTTTCTGTTCCAAAACAGAAAGTTCACAATCTTATTTCTGCTCAATACCCTCAAGCCGTGTGTGTGTGTGTGTGTGTGTGTGTGTGTGTGTGTGTGTGTGTGTGTGTATGTGTATGTGTGTGTGTGTGTTCAGAAATTGTATTCTCTGACTACTCCCTCTTTTTATGTGGGGGGAGGTATATTGCTACAGCACATGTAAAGAGGGTGATCTTGTGAACCCACCTTCCCATGGGCTCCTGGGATTGAACTGAGATTACTGGGCATGCATATGAAGCACCTTTGCCTGCTGAGCCATCTTGCCAGCTTACTGCCATTTCTTAATTTCAGTAGGAGTTAACCAACAATTCAAGTCCACCCATTTTCACTTTACACATGACCTCTGAAATGCTGAGTTCAACCCAAAGCTCCCAGTACAAGGGCCAAGCCATATCCAAGGCTCCAACCCACACCAGATCCTAAGGACTCCACTTCTAGTCTGGACTACTGTGCCCATAGAGCCAAAGCCAACCAGAACCTCACTCAAAATGACTGTCTTTTCTTGCACTCTTGTGCTGCTGTTTGGGAGGGGGGAGGCGTTATGCTTTCCTGTCTGCTGCCCACAGAGCATCTTCTGATCCTTCCTCCACATAGGTGATTAGGTGCTTGTGTGTGCTACCCTTTGCATTTTTGTTCAGAGCCTGTGAGTTGTCCTATCATTGGAGACTCACTATAATCTGACCTCTAACTTCTCCAGCTTCAATCCTCCCCACTCTGCCTCCAAGACCCTGCAAGAAAGAAAAGAACAAGATGTGTTGTGTCCTGGCCCCTGCCCCAGGCATATGACTGCATTCAGGTCTCAACCCAAGCCTTACAGAGCCCTGTGGTTTACCTGAAGTATTGCCTCTTCTGTCTCCTCCCCATAGAGTGGTCCCCACAAACTGGGTTACTCCAAGCAAGAGACATTAATTCTTTCGGTTCTGGAGGCTAGGTTTCTGAAATCAAAGTGTTGGCTGGACCATTCTCTCTCTGTAGGCTGTAGAGAACAAGTGACCATCCTTCCTCATGCCCAGCGCTGCAGGAGTCCGTACTATGGCTTGGCTTGCAGCCACACCACTCCAATTTCTGTCATTTCTGAAAATTACTTACTTAGGTTTATCTATTTATTGATACGCACATACCCTAGTGGAGGTCAGAGGACAACTTGTAAGCGTTGGTTCTCTCCTTCTATCACATAGGTCCGAGGGATCAAACTCGGATCTTAAGGCTTGGCAGCAAGTGCCTCTCCTACCTACTAAGCCATTTTGTGGCCTCTGCTTCTGTCCTTACATGGGGCTTTCCCTGTAGGTCTCCAAGTACAAATGTCCCACTTATCTGAAGGGTATCAAGCAAGGCAGTTCTACCTTAGGTTGATAACATCAGCTATTTGCAAATAAGGTCACGCCCTTCTTTGGCCCCAGGCAGATACAGCTTAAACATCTTTTGGAGACATGAATCACCTCACTATATTATCTGTTTCCAACTGTCTGAGCACACCTCATTTACTTATATAGTAATATGACTACTTGCAGCCAACAACTCAGTACAAATTTCTCACTTATCTTTTATCCTAAATCTCCAGTAGAGTCAGTCACCCAGTAACAGGTGAATTACCTGAACATTTTTTACTTTGCCAAGTTCTTGTCCGCTTCATAGCTTGTGTTCCTTTTAACACAAGCACATTCATACATACACTACTGTTACTATTCTGTACTTTCTGGTCCCAACTAAACACTCGGTAGCAGTGAGACACAATTTTTCATGTTTTCTACACTGCTTTCAAGTGAATATAGTATAGAGTGGACACTGCCCAAGTAAGCCATGTTTGCTCAACTGATACGAAATAGGGAAGTCCTCCAGAAATGGTCAACTAAGTCTGTTACTAGCTGCTCGCACAGACAAATCCGTACTGCACCCATAAGAATACACACTGTGTGGGAAGGTCTTAGTGGACAGCTTTCTAGGAAACAAAGTCCAACACAGAGACAAGTTAGTCTACTCTGTGCGGATGATCAGAAATCCAAACAGGAAGCCTTTCAATAACTTCGTCCCCACTCAGCCGCCCATTGCTCTGCATTCATACAGATCAGGGTGGTAATCTTGGTACCCCTTTTTAATCACCATTCACGAACACAAATAGTCTGTTAAACGAGTAAAGGAAACATTCAAGGAAGTCTCGCTAAAATCCAACAGTCTCAAGCTTGCGAGGAATACAGTATTTCTGGTTACTTTCCACTGCCACAAGCCCGGAATTAATTCTATCCAGTGGGAAAACCGTAAGGAACAACAGGACCAAGTTTCCAACACCCATCCTGGAGACAAAGGCTCCTCTATAAGCCACAGGAAACTGCGGAGGGCAGGAAGGTGAGGATGTGGGACCCTGGTGTGACCCACGGAGAACTGAGACGCTCAGGGGGCGACAGTGGACTGCACAGCCCACAAGGGAAGCCCCTCCCCGGGGTCTGGCTGGCGTGGGCGCGAGAAACACCGCAGCAGCGCACCCGGGAGGCCGGGGTCGGTCGGCGCTCACACTCTCAGCTAGCTGCCTGCCGCACGGCCCGGAACCGGGAGCGACCCCACCCACCAGCCGCGGGCGGGGGTCGCGGAGTACCTTTAACGCCCGCCATGTCTCCGGAGCTGAGGCTGTCGCTGCTTCCGGCTTTCTCCACAAGCCGCCCCCACCCAGACTAGCCGGAGCCGGCGCTCGAATGCGCAGCCCGCCTCGCCCCGCAGGGTCCGCCCCCTGACGGCATTAGCTCCGCACCTAACCAACGGAGCCCCGCCCTTCGTCTAGGTCCCGCCTCCTAATCTTGGGCTCCGCCCTCAGCCCGTGGTGCCCCGCCCACAGACGTCGGGACCCACTCCCCAAAAATAGGTCCCGCCCCCTGATCCTTGGGCTTCGCTCTCAATTCTACTGGCTTTGGGTTCTGCCACTCATAACCTCACACACCCAATTAGGCCGGAGTCGGCTCCACAGACACTCAGCACTTCCTGTACGGGTCCCGGTCCCGGACATTTCGAGCTCCTCCTCTGCGGGGCCCAGTTCCACCCAACCCCGGCACATAACCCCGCCTCCAGCCCACGGAGAGCTCCCTTGTCAACGCCCTCCCCTGCTTTGCGGACTCCTCTCCAGGTCGCAGAGCCCCGCCCCTGTCCTGCAGAACCCCGCCTTCGTTGGGCGGGTCTCTTATATCCGGGACTGTTTGGTCCAAATCCCTGTCCATCAGAACTTCATTCAAGCGGTCTCCTGGCTTGCTCAGCTCGCCCGCCGGCCCAGAACTCCTCTGAGAGTCTCAGCACCCCTCTCACTTTCATTACCTCAGAATAACCCCTTCAATTTTAACTCCTCAGGGATCCTGGAAGTCCTGAGACGTCCCAACCCCGCCCTTCAATGAGGGACCGGACCTCCCTCGTTGTCGTGATTTCGGGCCCAGATGCTGCCTGAGGCGATTCTAGATGCTCACCATTACCTTGGCTGGCTGCTAGGAAACTTACCTGAGAGAACAGGTGGAAAAGGCGGGGCGCGGGATAAGAACGGGGAGAAATTACCTTCAGTACAGGACTAGACCCCCACTAACCAGGACGACTCTTCCAGTGTGCAAATGTGTTTTTCCGCGATTGTGTAGCTGGGATGGTAGTGATGCCGGATGACAGCACCAGGAAACAGGCGAAGAGGCATCTCTTTCTAAGATTTTGACTTTTGTATAGATTTGCTTGCTTTATGGCTACATTAGCATTTTCTGTGAACTACCGTGTCCATTTATCTCCTTCATTCATTACAGACTCTGGGTCAGAAGGACTCTGGGTCCTTAAATAAAGAACTATTTCTTGCAACACGAGTCTGCAAATAACTAAGACCAAATTTTCAGTCCTCCAGAGCCATTTTATTCTTACCTTCTTCACTCTAATCTTCATCTTAGGAATCATTCCAGTCCAAGACCTCTACAGAAAGGAGTTCAGAAAGGATAGGAATTGTGCCAACAGCTCTTTAGACAAAGTTATAAAAGACAAAAACAAAACAAAACAAACAAACAAACAAAACAAAACAAAAAAACCCAAAGTTCTAAACTTATAAGAGAAAAAAATCTATGCACAGATTGCTAAGACCTAGTGTACAATATGTGATTTTGAGAAACACATACTTATTACAATATAACTTTTTTCAGCTTTATACTGTTATTCATATTGTAACCAT
Source organism: Acomys russatus (assembly GCF_903995435.1). Classification (NCBI taxonomy): domain Eukaryota; kingdom Metazoa; phylum Chordata; class Mammalia; order Rodentia; family Muridae; genus Acomys; species Acomys russatus. The sequence continues at coordinate 107,027,085 of NC_067138.1, read as the reverse complement.
TACAGGTTACGCCATTGTTCCATGGGAAGTGAGTACAGGACCAACTGTGTGTCCATAGGGTCTTCATTGCCAGGCATCTGTCAGCATCACCGGGAATACACCTGGTGAAAATGAGGGACTGCGGCACCTGTAAAGGCACTCAAAAAATTGTTCAGCCAAACTGGTTTTTAACCCCTCCTTTATAGCCACTGAGATACTTTAGGCAGAAGGTAGGCGTTCCCACCCTAAGTGGGTAGATTACACAATATAAAACATCCCATTCTCCTCCCTTCTCAACCATCCAGTTTGTCCCTGCCAAGTTGTGTGGAAAGGTTTGCCAAAGCCTTCTCTGTCAGCCTGAGACTAACTCCATGAGTTGAGAGAAACTGACATCAGAGGAGCAGTGTAGTGTGAATCCCCAAGGCTTGTCAAAAAAATACTGAAAAAAAAAAAAAATGGTAAGAAGAGGGGGAGAAAGGAGGAAGAAAAGAAGGAATGTTGGCCCCAGGGTAATATTTGGAATCAGAACAAATCTGAGGCAGAGTTCTCCGCTTTCGGCCATGCCCACTTTCAGTTCACCGAGACTTTTCCTTTGCCAGATATTGCACTTAAAAACAAAACAAAACAAAACAAACAACAACAACAAAAAAAAACCCAAACATTCTCCTTTCCGAGTGCACATTTCCACAAGAAGAAAGCCACCAGATCCTACATCTCACACCAACCAGCTCCTCCTCAGTTACTGGACAGCATAAGACCTGCGCTGTGTCCCGCTGCCTACAATTAGAATACAGTCCTCACAGTGGCTCTTAATGTCCCCTCCTGGGGCGCAAGTCTCAAAAGCTATGAGCTGGATCTTATTATCTTCACTTTACAGCTGGGAAAAACCAAGGCTCAAATAGTGACCAGGGAACAGGAAAACTGAGATCAAACCCCGAAACACTCAATTCAGCTAAGCATACCTGTTTTCTTCTCACCGTAGATCTTATCTCTAAGGAGGCAGGGATTGATAATGATGAGAAATAAGTTATGCCTAATGCTTAAGAGGGTGTTCAAAGTTGTTCATTGATTTCACACGCACACACACACACACACACACACACACACACACACACATTTAGTAGTGTCTTGCCTATAGTATATCCCAAATTGGTTATGTGAGAGCAAAAAAGGAGTGATTCCTTTCCCATTCATAAAGTTTCATGGCCAATACCACTATAGCAAAAGACAGATTATAACAGAAAAATTATTAACATTTATTTGATCATAGTTTTAAATGGCACGGGAGCCTACAGGTTGAATACGACTCTATGGTCTGTGTGTGCCGTGTGTTCTTGCATGTAGGTTTGATAAAGCATTGACAGCCATGTAGAAATACCCTGAGTCAAAGGGAGTCCGTTCTAACAGGAACTGGCCAAAAGCGTAACCTAAAAGTCTGTCTATTCCTGTTCTCCTTGATTGCTCTGTGTGGCATTCCTTCTGTCCAGATAGGACACAACAGCCTTCCTGGAATAGTGACCCGTGTTCTACAATCAAAGAAGGTGAGAGAGCTTCAGATGGCCAACCCTTCTGGCAAAGGGGAAGAGATTGAGGGGGCTTTGGGTTTTAAGTCTGGCCTTGGGGAAAGAGTGCGGTTTCTATGACCTGCCTTGGCAAAGATAAATTCTAGTCTCTGCAATCTGCCTAGAAAAGAAGGATAAGAGACAGGAAGAAGGGAAATGGGAGAAATTTTGCTTCTGGGATCTTCAGTTTGCCGTCAATTTCTAAAGCCTGACGTAGCAAATATAAGCAAGTGTGCTGGAGGTTGGTCTGATGTATTTTGATGCTAATTACTGCTTGCTGTCTCTGCCCAACCTGTACCTCGCCTAAGATGCTAACCTATTTGACCAATAAAAAGCCATCACACCTGGGCAGGGCAAATGGGAGAGGCTGAGGTTCCTGGGTTGGGGGAGAGAGGGACATCTTGGAAGGAGAGAGACCTGAGGAGAGGAGAGGAGAGGAGAAGGTGGCTGTGCCATCATGGGTGAGGTGGAGGAGAAGCACATGGCCAGTGTGGATGGAGGATTTGGCCCAGATGAAGAACATTAGCAAGTATTTGGGATTACGGATGGGAGGTAGCTTAAGAGAAATTTTTAGAACCAGATGGCATGGGATTGGGACAGGTATTCCATATGGGAAGTAATTTAGGGGATTAATATCTGCCCTGCCTCAACTTAATTAAGGCTATTTTAAAAATATAACAGGTGTCTTTCTTGTGATTGATTGCTAACAGGTTAGAAAATACTGCTGTAACAATAATTATAGGCCCTAATAATAAATATTATTAGGCCATACTGGTAAATTAACCACAACAAGGAAGTTTACTATAAATACTATCACCTCTCCCTATTCCATAGAAAATACCCTTCTCAAATCCCAGCTCTTACATGGCCATACGTCTAAGATCCCAACAAGGTGTCATGTCTGCCCCAAAGCAGGCTCTAAGATCAACGCATCATAAACAGAAGCGTGCTATGACACTAACAGAAAGCAATAAACAGATTTCCCCTCTTTGCCCACAGCTGTCCTGTTTACAGGCCCCATAAGCATCTGGCATTTTCCACACCCAGATCTCACCCCACCCCCAAGGAGACAGGAAGAAGTGCCAAGGGGCAAGGTGTTTCCAGCAGATTTTCCTATTCCTGTCCCCAGTTTTAAACCCGATGGCTCCCTGTAGTTTCAGCTCTAATATCATCAGTGCTACACCCTGTCTTGTTATCCAGTAGTGATAGTTATTGGCTAGTATCTGTGTGATAATGTCACGACCCCTCCAGTGGAGTCTGCACAACCTGAGGTGACGACCCCTACCCAGGGAGAGCCTCCTGGAATGGGTCTGATGTTCCTTTCAGGAGTAACTGATTGCAGCCTTCTTGTTTTGGAACACTCTGCCTTTGTTTTTACTTTTATATCAGAACTTTTCAAATACAACTGCATTGCTAGGAGATGCCCTAACTTGGGACTGCAGCCAAGGGTCATTCAGGCAATTTTACCACCAAGTTCTGTTCTTCCACTTGTTAATACAAACATGGCTAAGGATTAATCATTAGTTAATAGTTTATATTATGACTTACAAATAAAGTATCTAAGAAAGCTCCAGACAGTGACAAGAAGAGCTAAGAAAAAACTGTCTTGACTCACAGATGTTTGGCATAATGAGAGAACATTGACCTTTGATAAAGAGGGCACATGCATACTGATACCAATCTAATGACTTTAAAATGATGACTCAAGATTAATGATAACATTATTACTCTGCATCCTGTATTTTGAATTGTATGAAAAAAATGTAACCACAAAAACACTCCCCATTTCAAAAAATGTGTATAAAAACCTAGCTTGCTTGCCTGCAAAATACACTCAGATCAAATTTCCCCTGAGTTTGTCTGTTTGTCACTTCACCTATCTTCGCCCACCGACGCCCATTCCCAAGGACCCATACCCAACGGAGACAGTCTGTGGCATGATAACAGTTCACACACATCATCCCTAATTCTTCCGTTGAGGAGCTGTGAAGAATCTATCTTGCAAATGATAAAATCAGGACTCAGAGTTCAAGGCATTTGTCAATATAACAGATATTAAGTAGGGAAAAAAAATCAGTATTTGAAGTTATTCTTTTAATTTCAAACCAACACATATCACCATACCATAAACTGCATGGTTTATTTTTAGGATAATAATAATAAAACAAAGCTCTTGACTCGACCTATATTTTCTGATCTGGTGTTTCCAACATGGCAACTGACTTGTACTAGGGTAACTTCTGGAATTCAACTTTTGTGCTGACTTCTTACTTGGTGTGGTCTCACCAGACTTGAGATTCCAGACTCAACCTGCTGGGTCGCAACTCTCATGAGGATTGTATATCAAATATCCTGTATATCAGATATTTGCATTATGATACATAACAGTAGCAAAATTATAGTTACAAAGTAGCATTGAGATAATGTTATGGTTGGGGCTTGATGCAACATGAGGAGCTCTATTAAAGGGCCGCAGCGTTAGGAAGGGTGAGGACCACTGATGTAGACACACAAGCATAGTAGTCGCTTAGATGCTCTGGTACAATGTGTCTACAAATGTGCACATGCTCTCTCTGTCCCCAGGCATGAAAATATCCAACACTTCCGTTCTATGGTAAAGACTCAAACTATAAATCAATTTCTCTGACTCAGCACACAAACATCAGATTGAAAATGGATCAGCATTCTAGTGAGAAGAACAGGATTTCTACACTGATTCCTCATACAACACAGTATTCATAGGCATGAACAGTGTGTACGCACGCGTGTGTGTGTGTGTGTGTGTGTGTGTGAGTGCGTGTGCGCGCGGCACACACATGTCTGTCTGTCTTTCTGTCTCAGGACATGAGTGACACTGGGAGATGAAAGTATACATGTAGAAGCTTGTCAGGTTACATTTTGGTGCAAATGTATTCTGTACTTGTCATATCCTTTCCCCCTTACCTGTCCTTAAAAGAAAATCAGGTTAGAAGGTGTCCTTCAAGTTTTTCATTGTGCTCCTTTTCTCATTTGTTTGGTTTGAGTTGTTTTCTTAAGGATATATCTTATTTTAATCATGTGTATGGGGAAAGTCATATGTGGACAGCAGCACAAGTGCCTGTGGAGACCAAAAGAGGGCATCAGCTCCTGCTACCACTGAAGTTACAGGCAGTGAGGCAGCCAGTGTGGGTGCTGAGAACCAAAGCTGGGCCCTCTGCAAGAGCAAGATGGACTCTTAACCACTGAGTCATCCCTCTAGCCCCTTGAATTCCCACAGGCACAAAAATATTTCTGCAAGTATTTTTATCTTTTTTAATATACATTACAAATATTTTAGAACAATGACATTTTGTTGTGTTTAACGTATTTACAAGACAAAATATATTACAATAAATAGGAATGAGACAGTGGATCCGACCAACAACAAGCTGTCACAACCAGGTATTTAAAAGTAATGCAGGACCCGTTGATCTGCATGTATTAAGAGTTTTGAGATAGACAGGTTCCAGAATCATAATGCATCTGGGAAAGAGAGGTGGGAATCCCCCAGATTTAAGGAGGGGGTTCTTTCTCATTGCTAATTGCATAACATTTAATGGTATTTAAACCATGAACATTAATGAGCTATGCAAACATGATATAAAGCTAATATAGTTCTATCATTTCAAAATGTACATGGCAGCCACATAATATCCTCTTAATTATTGTCATTATATACGGTAGTTCACACAGTATCTACAAATGTGAATGAGTCAAAAAAAAAAAAAAACAGGTCACAGCAACAAGTATCACATTCCAATCTTAAATAGGAAAACACATACTGGGTCAGACATCATTGTATAATACGTTAATAAATAACACCTAAGTGGTTATGGTTACTTTGAACAGTTTAAAGCTGTATATTTAAAAGAGAACATTTTTGGAGAATTTCACATTATCAGTAAAAGGTAAAATAAATAATAAACTTTTATAATTAAAAAGAGAGAGAGAGAGAGAAGAGAGAGATCTATATAGAACCAAATGTATTTCTGACATGCTGCTTTTCCGGTTCAGTTTGTCACAAGAATATTAAAACAGAAACAAACAAAATGATTGTCTTTGAGAAACAAGTTTTGAAAGTTTTTTTTCTTCACGATATTGAGTGTGAGCTTTTTAAGATTAGAATGCTAATCTTCTGACCACCTGCTTTGTGAACGTGTATGTGCACATTATACATATGGATAGATAAATAGATAGATGTTACACACGCGCTCACTAGGAGACCTGGTGCAGTCCCAGCAGCACGAGCTGCTCACCCTGCAGGGTGGGCAGCACTGAGCACTGGACTGAACTCCAACCAGCTGTAGGTCTGGCAAAGTTTCCTTCTTGCATAGTTTTCACACGCATCCAACAGCAAAGTCAGCGGAAATAATCCCAGGGGGTCCAGATTCACTGAGTGGGTGGGACTCTGATTCCTCAAGCTTGCAAGCTATCCAACTGGACCTGAAGGTACACACAGCTCCCTCCCCAAGCGAACCCTTCTCCTAAACACTCAGTGTTATCTTCTCTCTTTTCCCCATGGCTTGTCATCACCACAACACCAGGTCCATATAAACTGTGAATTGGCCAAACTGCTTTACAAACCATCACCCATGAAGAATGTTTTCTTGACTAAGCAAAAGAAAGAGCAGTAAAGCCTCGTGGCAGCAATTAGAAGGGGCTCTCAAATAGGTTTGGAGTTGTGATAGTGGTAGTGTTCAGAGATTTTTTTTTTTCTTTAATCAACAGCAGATTTTTAAAGGGGAAGGGAGCCAGCAGCCCAACGTCTTGACCTAGAGTCATATTTGACATCTCAAGACTCCTTGGTTTCTTTAGATATCATGTCCTTGGGCTTATAGCTCACCCAGGAAAAGTTAGGGGTAATTCCTAGATTTCTGTATAACCACCTCCCACATCTAGCAACTTCTATAATTGTTAATGCTCTTGACCTAAAGACACACACTAAAGAAGCTAAAGGCTCCAGTAAATTTCCATTAAAAAATACTTGGTTGGTGATATTCTTGGAGTCTGTGTAAAGCCATTGCTCAAAGTACATCTTTAAACACATACACACACACACACACACACACACACACACACACACACACACACGCACGCACGCAAATTCCTAAATCAATTCCTTAAAACCATTATGAAATCCAATTATCATAACGTCCATTCATAAATCTTAATCCCAGACAATGAGATGGATGTCATGCCTACGCCTTGGGTGGCCTCTATCCCATTTCCCCAGGCAAAATGCTGAGCAGGCTGGAATGTCATAATTCTGCAAGATCAGCTCACCGGGCCCCTCTCAGTGCTATGGACTTCAAGGAACTAACCGTTCCACTCCTTACCATGAGAAATGAATTCACGAGGAACTTAACAGTTTAGTACTGGAAATACATTACTGGAATTTTTGGTTCATCTGTGAAAATCTCAGAACTGTGGTAAACACTAAGCATTAACACAGGGCTGCAGCCAGCATAGAAAAGCTCACAAATTAATACAAGGGCTTTTGGCCTTGGTTTTCAAACTCAGACCAGGCATCATTCAGCTCCATGAAAATCATCTTCGCATATTGTTCATAGGGTTGCCCAGTAGCCTAAAGAAAACACAAAACACAATTAGCTACTGCAGACCAAAATTAAGCTTATATTAAATTCACTGAGAACGTGGACAGTTATTAAAATGTTCTTCCCTTCAGACATTTCTTTTTCCATCCTATCTACATAGAATTAATTACAATGCACTGCCCTGGAAACTCACAGAGGGAAGAGAAAGCCATCAGTAGGGAGAAACCTGGGAGCTTGTTGGGCAACAAAAGGTGCATCTCTTTGCTAATGATAGCCCTGTATCCAGTTGGCTGTATTTCCAAACTCCTCTTTCTCAATTTCTGTAAAGTTAAGGTCCTTGAGATTCATAATAGGGTCGCTTGCCAATACTTCTGGGGTCCAAGTATTAATTTTCCTTCCCGTTAAGTATCCCATTTAGTCATATGGAGTGCAGAGAGATGGCTTTCAAACACACATTCCCAAAGGCACTGCCATCATGACTTCATGTCACATGTCTGTTACAGTTCACATGGCAGCAGGGTGGCGTACTTCAGTCTGATGTGCTCCTGCAAATCACAATGAATTCAGCCAGGAGGGAGCTGACGTTCTGAGGCCATGGAGCCCTATGTGCTTTCATAATTCATTCGGTCAGTGAGCACCAATGGCATCACACTGACATTTTAAAAATCTTATTGATCCTCACCGATATTTTTTTTCCAAATGCGCCCTAAAGCATTTCCTGCAATCCTGGCTAAACATGATACTGCCCTCCATGGAAACAGTATTTTCTTTTGTGAAGCGTTCAGTCTCGTTTTATTGCTGTAGTTCAAGATTACCTGTAAGCCCAGAGACTAAGCCACTGATAAGGCCTGCACCTCCATAGTGAATAAAATGCTCGCCCCGCTGTTTGTAAAGAATGCTTTGAGTGCCTTTTGACAATCTCGTGAAGTATGACTATTTGTTTAAATATCTGATTTAAATAAGCCACAGAATAAGTTTTGTTAAAGAAACGTCTTAGTCAATGAGCAGACTGAGAGCATGCTGTTTTATGCTATGCTTGCCAAGTCTGAAACAGGTAGCGTGCCATGCTAGGGCAGGGCAGGTTCTCCTCACCTTGTCTGGGTGCACCACCAGCACAGCCCTCCTGTACACTTTCTTCACTTGCTCTGGCGTTACCAGGTCTGCCATGCCCACAGGTTTCCATTTGGTCTCCCCGGCCCACAGCACAGTGTGCATTGTGGACAGTAGGGCTCTGATGTTTCTCTCTTTGCCTTCTATCCATTCAAGGATCTGCAAACAGGAGATACAAAAGGGGTTAAGAGTCTCTCTAGCAGGACTCTGGAGGTCTATCCTGTTTCAGTGAAACTGAACAAGCAGCCTCCTCTAGCTGGAACACTCTCCACCTCCCACCTTGTCCTTCTGGTCTGCTTGTGACCCTCAGAGTCTATTCCTGCGATTCGAACTCCTGTCTCTCTGCCTTCCTACAGCTAATTATACACTCCTAACATGAACTTCATGAGGTCACACCTGAATCTACTTTGCTCCATCAACTAAACAAATATTCCTTTCAGGTAAGTCAAAGTTGTGCTAGGATGTAGTTCAGTGGTTGAATGCCTGCCCTGGCTTTGACTCCCACCACAAGAGAATTTAAAAATGTGGCCTACCCTACTGTAAATGTGTCATGTATGTCACACTTTGTTGAGCTTGTGTATACACCTGTCCCTGTCAATACATGGGGGTGTTTATGGAAAGGTCCTGTTTCTTATCACGGTATCTCAGGAGCCAGACAGACCTGGCACAGAGTAGAGCTCGAAAGCTTTATTAAATGCATGGATCCCTTAAATCACTTGCTCACACTAAGAACCTTCATGGTGTGCATAAGCGAGGTGACTAAACGGAAGCCGTGGTGGTTTGAATGAAAATGGCTCCCATAGTCTCAGATATTTGAGTTCTTGATCCCCAGCTGGTGGAAATGTCTGGGAAGGATTAGGAAGTGTAGATTTGTTAGAGAAGAGGTGGGGGTGAGTTTTAACATTTTTGTGAATGGAGCCTAAGCCATTCCCAGTTGACTCTCATCCCTGCTTCATGCTTGTGGATCAGATGAGGGCTCTCGGCTACTGCTCAAGAGCCATGCCTGCCTGCCGCCATGATGGTCATGGGTCCTGGCCCCCAGGAACCGTGAGGCCCAGTAGCTGTTTCTTATATAAGTGGCCTTTGCCATGGTGTCCCTTCACAGCAATAAAAAAAGTAATGAAGACAAAAGAAATCCCACCACGGCATCAGCATTTGACACATACCCAGGCTGCCGTGAGAGAGTGCTGCTGGGTAAATGGTTCAGCATGGTTCCTGACAACTACTCTCCCCAGCAATAAAATGCCTATGCCAATCAAGCAATCACACATAGCTTTGCAGACAAAACAACTTTCTCTTATAGAAAAGCTGTCTTGAGTTTGCCTGATAGCAATGGTAATGGAAGTAGACATGGCTTGGGAAAGGACACAGTAGGCCTCTGTGATGTCATGTGATGTGAGAAGCAAGCAAAAATACAGATCCTCTCTGCGTTCAAGAAGCTCTCAAATGGAATATACAGGGGGAGGTAATCCCCCTCAGTCACAGTCATCAGGGAGGGGAATAATGGGAAAATGGGGGGGGAGGGAGGAATGGGAGGATACAAGGGATGGGATAAACATTAAGATGTAACAAGAATAAATTAATAAAAAGAAAAAGAAAGAAGCTCTCAAATGTTCTATGTACAACTGATATTTCATTGTTGAGGTCTGAAGCAAAAACACCGTGGTGTGTTGTTTTCTAAAGCAATGTGAGAAGTACTGGCCTGGGAGATGGCTTAACACAAAGCCACTGTAATTCTCAGCATATTTAATATTCTGCCACGAACAATTCAACCTCACCAGCTGGCGTATTCCTCCTGACTCTTTGTTCCTTATGAACCTCATCCACAGCCTCCCGTTTCTTCAGAAGCGCCCTCTGGCTCCAGGCTGACCTGCAGCATCCGCTGTCCACACTAGGCCTCACCTGTGGAGAACGGCTCACCTCCTTCCTCGTCTACCAGCGAAGGAACCTCTACCAGTGAATGATAAACCTCTTTCTTTTAAAGTGAGAAAAAAAAAATCATTTTCCTTTCCCTCAAACTGATTCTCACCCAGAGCTTTAGAATAAAAAATAGATGTTTTTATTGTTTTGTTTTAAGAAAAAGTACAACTTCTTTACTTAAAAGTAGAAGGAGCCTGTGGCGGCAGGCAGGATCCTCTCCATCACTAGCTTTCCTTTCCTCACCCTGTGTGGGCCTCGTGCCTAATGACTTCAGAACGCTAAGTCCTGGGCATGAAAATATTCCTCTCGATCAACAGAGAACTGAAACTGGATTTCAGTCAACCAGGATGAACAGTAATCTCTCAAGGTGGGCAGAAAAGGCAAATGGTGAATTGCTCTCACCGGACTCTAGCAACAGATACAATCTAAAGGTTTCAGAACTATGAAATCAGATATCATTATTCATCTGGTGGGTAAATTAAGCATCATGCACAAGCCTTCCCAAAGCTGCTTTGCTAATGAAGAGCATGACCTCTGCCTTCAAACCACAGCTTCAGAGACCCGCCATAACACAGTGATTGCCGGAATGAAGTGCCTCCCAGAGTTGATACTGTCTGTGTCCCACCCTAGTCTGTACTGAGCTTTAACACTCACGGTGGTGGATGGCATTAGCTGGTAGGACCCTGAGAATGTGTTAAGAAGTAAATTCTTTCCCACAGCCTCATGTTTTGAGTACCTGTTCACTGGTGAATGGTCTTTAGAAAGACTGTGGAATCTGTAGAGAGCTTAGCTAGAAGTAGCTCACCAGGAGTGGACCTTTCAAGGTTCTACTGCCTGCCTCTCACTGCAGGACCACTCTCTGTGCTTCCTGCGTGCTTCCAAGGGAACAGCCACCCCGTATGCTCCCAGTGCCATGGCTTTCTGTCACAGCAAATTGACATCTTCTGACACCATGAGTCAACTCAAATCCTTCTTTCCTCAAGTTGTATCTATCAAGTACTTAGTCCCTAGTGACCAGCATAAAGGTAACTAATCCAGAGATGACTGGGCATCCACAACTTGTCACACATCTTTGCCCCATAGGATAGCCAAGCGGCTCACTCACCTTCAATTTCTCAGGATCCATTTCCTTAGCCATTTCCTCCTTTCTCATCTCTGCTATTGTTCGAGGCCCCTTTTTGTCTTTGTGGGCGTTGAAGCCTTGACTAGAAAGTAGGTCTTCAAAGTCGGCCGCCTTTTGTTTCCCTTCTGCAACATGACATTTGGAAACCATCACGATTTTTATTCTCAAACAGAATGCCAAACCATCATTTCATGGGGGTATAGGGCTTCAAAAGGGTTTTTCCATACACCTGTCCTCTTTATATTTCCCGTGTGAGGAACACTAAAAGCTCCGATGTAACAGATGAGGAAAAAAAAAAAAAGGAAGCCTAAAGAGCCAGAGGTTGAGGGTGATGTAAACAATATTGTGTGCGCATGAGGATGAGCTAAAAGCATGCCTGGTTTTTCTTAGTGTTCATTTGAAGACAAAACAAAAACAAAAACACAAAACAACCCAAGAAACCTTGGGTTGATTGCTCCTTTTACTGTGTGGACTTCTGTACTTTTGTTCTGTTTTTGTTTTTCTGGTTGGGAGTGATTTGGCATCTCTGGCCTTAAGAAGCCACATCCACATGTGTGCACACCTAAATTAAGCGCTCCTCGGAGACACCTTCCATCTTCTCAAAACAAAACTGCAGGAAGATGCCACATGGCTCAACAGAATTGTCCAAAGAATTCCCCAGATGACTATAGAATAATATGATGTCACACATTCTCAGCACGCACATTTCCATCACAGCAACACTGTGAACAAACACTGGTGTCGTGGTGAGCTGGTGCCAAATGGCTGGGATTCAAGACATTCAAGGCTCTGCCACCAGTTTCAAGAAGCTGAGAGATTACACTCTAGATCTACCTCACGGATTCCTCATCTATCATGGAGTGTTGGTTTTGAAGACACTATAAAATAATACATGAACATGCCTAGGATACTCCTGTGCACAGTAAGTGCTCAACCCGTGTTAACCACCGTGAAGGAGAATTGCCTTGTCCATGTTCCTCAAAAGGAATCATCAAACCAGCTGAGCTGCTGAGTGTACAGACACCACCTACAAGTTCAGTTTTAATAAGAATTATTTGTACATCAGTGTCAAACAGGAGTCTAATCTAGCAGGTCTAGAGAGACGGTGCAACAGTTAGGAACACTCGCTGTTGCAGAGGAGGTGGTTGAATTTCTGGCACCTATGTGAAGGTTCATAACTGTCTATAATTCCAATTCCAGTGGATCTGAGCCCCCCTCCTCTTTTTTTACTTCCTTGGGCACCAAGCATGTACATGGTGTATATACATACATACAAATAAATATCCATACATATAAAATAAAATCTAAAAACATGGTTTTTTATTCTAATCTAGGACATCTTTCAGCCCTAGCTGATGGCACCATCACAGGTGCCCCCACACTCAGGAATCCACCAAGCACTCTTCTCACTGGGGTGCAAGGGGAAAGCCTAATCTTATTGTGGCAGGTTTCCATCCTTTTTCTCCTAAGAATACCTTCCTTCTTCCAAAGGAAATAGTTTTGTGTCCCATCTACCCACCCAATCAACATGTATTGGACACTTATGATACAGGGAATACTGAACTAGGTTGGAAATTTTATGACAAACATCTTCCTCTCAGTCCAGCATGGAGAAGGAAAGACAGCCCAGCAGTTACATGATACCTGTGTGGGGTGGTTGATGCTTGTTTTAAATTCTATTTTATTTGGGGTATTGAAGACTTTAGTTCCCACCAGCCCCTTAACCCTGGATATGAGAAAAAAGGCTAGTGGAGACAGGGGGCACAGACTCCTTTACTTCTCCTGGCTGTGTTAGGGTCAGTTGGATTCTTTGGGGCAATACCAATCTCCTTCAACAGCAAACACAGTAAGTAGTCTCCTCTGAGCTGCTGTGTGGAAACACTTCTCTCCACCCACTACACCATCCGTCTCTTTCTCTCCAAACTGCTACATGCCACACCTTCTTTCTCAGGGCTCCCCTATTTTTCTCTCTCAGAGACCTATATTACACCCATCTCTGTGCTGCACACGGCAGGCTGTTACCAACTGGCAAAGACCACGCCCCACACGAGACAATTATCAGCTGTGGAGAAACTAAAGCCCAAACTAAAATCCCATACTTGGGCTTCAAACAAAAATATATTTACATAACATATCTGAGTTCACAAAGAAACCCAAAGCTCCATTGCATGGGGTCATGTGTTCTACACACAGTCCTGGGGGTATGGATCTTCTGGTGTCTCTCCACCTCTAAGATGGTCTCATAAACTTCTGTGAACTGGTTTTTGTCTCCTTCAGACATAACATCCCCAACACTGTGACAACCCAGGCAGGTCACCCTAGACCAGATTCATCCCATCATCCTTACCCAAGTTAGTAGATCCTTTCCCACGTTCGCTCTGTCCAGCAGGCATGGCTGAGAAGCTCACGTTGTAGTTGGGTCGGTTCTGGGGGGAGGAGTGAGGCATACCGGACTGGGGCTTAGGCTGTGTCTGCTGCCAGTTGTATCCGGCCGGCTGTTGCCACCCTCCACCCATGGGCTGGGGGGATGCTTTCTGTGGTGAGCTGAGAGGTGGGAACCCTCCACCCAACCCTGTTGGTGTGGTGGGCTTGCTAGCAAATGAAGAGCCACCTATGGAGGAAAAGGGCGAGAGGTGGTGAGGCTGCTTGGAGTGGCTTCAAACTCGTGTCATCAGCTTTTCCCTGCAATGGCGTTAGTGGAAACTGCTTTGGGTGGTAACAGAACTAACCTTCCTAAGAGGTAAAGAAATCAGAGGCACATCTGATTACCTATCATTTCCTTAACCTCCCCACTGATACTTCTAGATAGTACCTTTGCCTTGTTCTTTTCTTGAGACCAACAAGCTACAACTTGAAGTGTGCTCATGGTTCTAGCTGTATCACATAGCCAGAATACAGTAGAAGACTTGAACTTGACCTTTGAGTGAGTGCAAGCCAGAAGGTCTGGACTGTGTCACCCTGACCAGCCTGCCACCTTCCTAGCAAGTTTTATTTCTTTACTAAAGTCAAAACTACCAAATGACAAGGACAGAGGATAAAAAAGTGGCCTCATAAAGGTTCTGTTTAAATTTCAATTATTAGGATTAACTACCATTTGCTATAAGCCTGGTTGAGACACCCAAGTAAGTACAGATGTTTCTAAATTTCACAAATAGGTTTCAGTTTTACACTGTTTCCATCACATTGCAAGAAGGTTAGTACTGGGAAGGTAAAATGAGAAACTGAAATATAGTGATGGCCAAAGACCCTTCAATGAGCCAAAGTAATGGTGGTAATAAAACAACTAACACTCATGTAGCTCTTCACAGTGTGTTAAGTGTAAGTAAATAGTATCGTTGGGTGAGTTAAAGAGAAGGAAATCAACAACGCTAAGGTTTGCTTACAAGCTTGCAATCATATAGCTGGTTAATGCAGATGCCCTGGCCATGGGCATCTTACCTCTGCACCCCGATGCCCCCCAAATCTCTGAGCCACTACTAAAACTCAACCCTTGCCGAGCCTTTCTTCTTTAGCTTTGTCCTTTCATATCTCCTCTTCCCTTTCACAGTGGGATGTGTATTATAACCACTAATGTTGGAATCAACCTGTTTGAGTTCAGTGGTGGCTCTCGTGTACCATTCACTCTTTTATGAATGTATTCTAAGTCATCCACCAGCAGTTGTTCAGTATCTGTCATGTGCCAGGTACTGTGTTGGGCACTGGGACCATACACAGTGCATCTTGCTTTTATAAAGCTAGGTGAATTTTTCATTTTCCATGGGCTTCAATTTTCTCAGCAATGAAATTACTATGTCTTTATCACACAAATAGTATAAACACACAACCATTGCACGAAGTGCTTCGCAGGACCATGAATTAAGTGAACTTGGATACACTACACATCACAAAATAATGTTAACCACATGTATGACACTTTGTAAGGACTCAATAAGCATTTGGTCCTGGAAAACAATAATGAAAGGCTGGCACACAAGTCCCTCATTGCCCCTGTCATTTTCCATCTCCACCCCTTCCTTCAAGTCAAGGTCTTATTACATAACCCACAATCTCTAAAGCTCCCTATGTATTCCAGACTGGCCTCAAATTGGTGATCCTCCTGCCTCACAAAGAATGCTTATGAATAGAGGCAACACCAGCATGTGCTACTTACTGTTGCCCTTTGACAAAATACAGCAAGAAGTCCTCTTCCAGGGACCCCTGGACCCTCCTGTGCCTAGCACATCAACATATACATAAGCCTGGGTATTCATCCTGTACTGTGCTTTCATTTTGTATTTTAAAAATGCACACTTTGTTCTAAATACATCTGTTCACCATTTTAACATTTGATTTATCTCCTATTTATAGGGGAAACCTCATGAAGAAAAGGCACCTTCCAGATTCCCACCACTCTCATCACATGTTCATTCCTTTGGGAACCACTCTGAGCCTCTTCTACATACATGACACTGACATCACTCTCATGGGGCCTGTCCATACTGTATGACTCTGTAATGTCTAACTTTACAGACTATGTCATAGTCACATTCAACTATTCTACACGCTGGTGCTATTTAAGCAGTGAACTAGCCAAAACCCAGCACAGCAGCCAGACCCAGACCACAGCCATCCCCACAAAAGCTGAGGAAGCCTTGGTTTTCGACCTTGACTATGCATTGGAATCATCTAAGGGCCTATTTATTAAACGTCTCATTTCACATAGCACCAATGCAGCGTATTTTGTATTTGATTAGCGCTTCTCTCTCCTGCCATATTGTAAAACTCCACTGGGCAAAAATGTCGTCTGGCTTCACTTGTTAGGGCATCTGGAATGCTTAGCAGAGGGCACATAATCACAAATACCTATCAAATGAGGAAACTGAAGCTTATTGGTTCCAAATGGAGGTGGCCTTTCTCTGAGACCTCCTTGCAAATCTGGGAGGGCTTAAAGTTTCCTGATCCTTTAACTTTCCTTTTGAGTTGCCAACAATTTCTACTCATTTCCTCTATTAGGTAGCGAGTGGTTTCCACCATTACTGAATTCAGACAATCTTCATAAAGGACAAAACTGCTTCCTGAATTTGTACACAAGTTACAGTAAAGTGATTCTGAAGTCTTTCTGGAGTCGGTCTTAGCCTCTGAAGCCCACTTCTTGGACCCGTATCCCCATAGATCCCAGGTCTTCCCAGGACGTTCCCTGCCCCCTGAATGGATTCCTATCTCTCCTCACATCCTAGCCATACCACAGGCTCTGCTTGGAAGCCACCCTCTCCTGTGCCTGGATTCTGGCATATGTGATTTCAGATCAAAGGTGAACTTCTTCCATCATTAGCTCCTTTCAAGAACCAGATTTGCTGTGTCCCAGAAGAAATCCTCTGACACTCATAATGTTCCATCCCTCACCAAAGCGACATCCAGGCCAGTTATCTCTGAACATCTAGGGAGGAGTGAGGAGGGCATTGATGCTTGTATTCCAACAAGTTCAATGGAATGACCTTAAGGAGGCTTCTGTCTATTGTTGGTTTGTTTGTTTTTGTTTTCTGAATCACTGCTGTACTGTCTAATGAGTGGAAATCTTAACTGATAGCTCTCACTGACGTGTCTGTTCACTGTGTGACCTTAGTTGGAAAAATCAATTAAAATTTCTATGCTGTATACCTAAAAAAAAAAAAAAAAAAAAAGCAGAGAAGTACAAGAAAGCCAGGTACTGAGAAAGAGGTTGTGAGAATTACTGCATTGCTAAACTGTGCATGCAAGCCCTTTGTTTGCAGTGATACAGATTCAGCTACTCTGAAACTATTGATATTTTCTGATTGATTATAAACTGCAATCCAAGGAAATGTAAGATCCATATGTGCAGAAGACAAAGAGCCCGGGAGTCGAGTTAACAGTACACACACACACACATGCACATACGCACAACACGCATACCACCTCTGTCTCATATGGAGGAAGAGAAATAACCCTCCAGTAGTAATGATTATACTTAGTACACATATCTTAGTATACTTAAATTGGCTTCTAAATCTTATTCCCGACAGAAATGACTACAGACACATTACAGAATTAAGACACCTAGAGCTGGAGTGTCGGAAACTCAGGAAATTTCTGAACATCCCACTGTCCCATCAAGAAGGATGCTTCTTCCTGTCACTTGATAGGACTGAGAGAAAAAAATCACAGAAGGTAAAGGAGCATTCACAAAACAAACCAAGGATAGGAAGAATAGCAAAACAAATAATGCCAGAAATAGCTGATAACCATTGCACAACAACAACAACAAAATTAGTCTATCCTGATGATAGAAATAAGTGGCATAAATGACAGATAAGCAAAGTAGATGGATGGATAGACAGTTGAGAAAGAGAAGATAGGGAGGAAAGAAAAGAGAGAATGGAAAAGGAGAGAGAGAGAGACACACACAGAGAGAGAGACAGAGACAGAGACAGATCATTGCAGTAAAATGCCAGCTCATCAATATAATAAGAGAAGCTCACATGGAAGATACATAGTTTAGTTGGTTGTTTTTGGTTTGGTTATTTATTTTTATAGAAACTGCCATCCAACTTCTATAGTGACTACTAGTTTATGTTTCACCAGTGATGTATACAAGCTTTCTTTTGTCCATATCCTCACCAGCATTTTTTATTTGTTTTATTAACGGCATTTGTTCCGACTAGGGTAAGATGGGATGTATGCAATTTTTATTTTAATTCCTCTGATGCCTAGTGAGGTTAGACATATTTCCATAACACTTATTGGGTATTTGTACTCTCCCTTTGGAAAACTGTTCATTTTATCAAGCCATTTACTGTATTTGATTGATTAATTAATTGATTTATGGTTTTTCAAACTGAGGTTTCTCTATGTAGCCCTGGCTGTCCTGGAACTTGCTCTGTAGACCAGGCTGGCTTTGAACTAAGAGAGCCGCCTGCCTTTGCTTCTCAATGCTTGGATTAAAGGTGTGCACCACCACCACCCAACCCGAATTTGATTTATTCTTGTTTGGATTTCTTTTCTTTCTTTCTTTCTTTCTTTATTTTAGTTCTTTCTATATTCTAGATATTAATACTCTATTTGATATAAAGGTAGTAAAGGTTTTCTCCGATTCTGTAGGCTGTTTTTCATTTAATTAACTTTCCCTTTGCTATGCAGAAGCCTTTTAATCTCACGGGGTCCCATTTGTTAAGTTTGGGTAATGTTTCTCAAGCAACTGCAGTCCTCCGGAGAAAGTCCTTACCTATGGCAATACCTTGATGTTTTCTCTACTTTTTTCTCTAATAGTTTTGGAGTTTCAGGACTTATATGAAGGTCTTTCTCCACTTGGAGTTGGTTTTTATGGGAAGAGAAATATAGGGATTTGTTTTCCTTTGTGTACACATGGATATCCAGTTTTCTTAGTACCATTTGTGCAAAATACTATCTTTTCCACAATATATATTTTTGGCATATTTGTAAGACAAACAAACAAAAACAAATATGGCCGTAGCTCTGTGTGTTAGCTCTAGGTGTTCTATTTCACTCACCCACAGTCCTGGGTTCGCGTCAGCACCACATTGCTCCTATTTCTACAGCTCTGCAGTAGGAAATTGAGTATGGCAATATCTCCAGAAGTATTATTTTTACTTAGTGTATTACTTAGTAATAAAGTATTTTTGCTTTGACTATCTGTGTTCTTCTGTGCCTCCATATGGACTTTAAGGGATTTTTTTTTTCTGTTTCTGTGAAGAGAGGCATTGGAAAATATATACATATACATACATATATATATATATATATATGTATATATATATATATATATAGATAGATAGATAGATTTATTTTTATTTTAAGTTCATTGGTGTTTTTTGTGTCTCTATGAGGGGATTCTTATCCCTTGGAACTGAAGTGAGAGACAAGTGTGAGATGCCATGTGAGTGTTGAGAATTGAACCTGGGTCCTTCTGAAGAGGAATTTTGAATGTGGTTGCATTAAATCTGTAGACTGCTTTTTCATAGGAGAACCATTGCTTCTTCCAATCCATGGGCGTGGGATGTCTTCCCATCTTCTAGTGTCGTCCTCAGTTTCTTTCATAAATATTTTAAGGTTTCCATTATGGAACTCTTTCATTTCATTGGTTAGTTTATTCCAAGGTTTTGTGATATTCCGTTGTTGCTTTTGAGGCTACTGTGAACAGGATTTGTTTCCTTTCTTAGCATGTATATTATTAGTATAAAGGACAGATACTGACTTCATATGCTATTTTTATCCCGCTATTTCGCTGACAGTATTTATCAGCTTCAAAAGTTTCCTGGTGGAGTCTTCTCAGTCTCTAATGTATAGAACCATATACCACAGCATAAGGATGCTTTTGCCTTCTTCCTTCTTATTTCTATCCCCTTTAATTATCTTTCCTGTCTTATCACTCCAGCTAAGACTTCAAACACTATATATAATAAGACTGGAGAAAATGGACATCTTGTCTTATAGTTGATCTTAGGAGAAATGCTTTGAGTTTTGCTCCACTTACCACTGGCTTTAGGTTTGTTACTCACAGCCTTTGCTACGTTAGACATGCTCCCTCCATTCTTAGCTTTTCTAAAGCTATCATCCAGGAGTGTTAGATTTTGTCAAGAATTCTGTCCTTGAGTCCATTTATATGATGTACTACATTTATTGACTTGCATTTTTTGAACCACACTTACATTTCTAGAATAAAGTTGAATTGATCATGGTGAATGATCATTTTTATATGAATTCAGTTTTCAAGTATTTTGCTGAGAGTTTTGTTTTGTTTGCCTAACTTCATCAGGGAAATTTTTTTGTTGTGGTGTTTTTATCTGGGTTAGGTATTAAGATAAAACTGGCCTTGTTAAAAAAAGAAAGGTGTGGACGTGCACATTTCTTTTGATTTTATGGAATACTTTGAGCAGGGTTGGTACTACTACTTTGTAATGCTCTGGTATAAGTCAGCCACGAATACATCTGGGCCTAAAGATTTTCAGTTGCAGATTTGGGGATTTTGATTTGTTTGTTTGTTTGGGTGGATGGGTTGTTTGTTTGCTTAAGATCACTGCTTCAGTTTCCTTACTTGTTACAGAGCTGCTTGAATTGTTTTCTGCCTTTATTTAACTTTGTTAGGTCAAATCATGTAGAAATGCAACCATTTAAGTTTCCTGATTTAATGGAATATAATTTTTAAAAGTGTGTTCTTATTATTTTACAATTTTCACTGGTATCTTTTGTCATTTTTCCCTTTTCATCTCTAATCTTATTAATGTGGGTCTTTCTCTTTAGTTTGGTGAAGGATTTGCCCATCTTAGTTATCAATTCGTTTCTTTATTGTTTTATTTTTTGCATTACTTTGTTCATTTCTATTTCACAATTTCTGCCAATCTTAATCATGTATTTCCATCTTGTCCTTGCCTGAGAAAGAAGAATCCCAACACGATGAATATTTGCTCAAAGCCTTCCTCTCTTCCCCGTGGTAAACCTTCATTTTCCTATGAATCTCACCTGAAAAACCCTTTACAGTAAAAGCACATGGCCTGAGCCCCTTATGTAACCCTGGTGGCTCTGTTGATTGTTGTTCTAGTCTATCAGATTTTAATCCCATCCAAGGTGCCTCGGAGCCATTCTATAACCGCACTAATTTAAAAGGAGGCAAATAAAACTCCTAGAAACCCTTTGAGATGTAACTTGAGAGAAATCAAAACAGTCTATATGGCTAATATTAAGACACTTGCACATGACTCGACTTTGAAAAGCCCACACTATGTGTCTTAATTTCTCTTAATACTAGCACTTCAACTCCAACTCTGCTTCGCATTGAGGGCAAGGATCCAGTTTTATCTGAGCTGAGGTTCCCCCCCCCCCAAAAAAAATTAAGGGAGGTCTTTGGCTGCTATAGGAACAGTGTGGAGATGTGCCTCTATCCCTGCCACAGTTGACATTAACAGCAAATATTATTTATATCTTAACCCGACAAGTTTATATACCTAGTGTCCCGAGGTCAGCGAAGGGATCCAGAGTCTGGGGCTTGCTCTGATGAGTAGGGGTGCCATGTGACGAGCCTGTTGGGCTGGTGGCGGCTGATTTGCTTCCCATTCCAAAACCCCCTGAAAAGGAACAGAGACTGTTGAACATGAGCTAGTTCCCTGAGACTGAGTGCTGAGAGCCAGCGTTTCAGAGTACCTGCTCAGCTGTTGTTAAGGTGAATTAGGATAGGGTTTGGAACCGAGTGAGAAGTCCCTAGATCTGTTACTTCCATTTAGGCAAGTGGTGACCTGAAGCAAGGATAAGACATGGGTCAGGCGTGTGCTCTTCCCTGTCCATTCATGTTGTTTCCCGTGTTTACCTCCCCCATTCCTGCTCTCTTCTTCGGAGATCTGGAGTCAGGCTGGAGATCTTGCTTACCATATTTTTAACTTAAAATTTTTTGTATGAATAGATTATTTTATATGCATGGGTGTTTTGCTTGCATGTATGTCTGTGTATCATGTGCTTGCAAATTCCACTGAAGTCAGAAGAAGGTTCCAGGTCCCCTAGAACTAGAGTTACAGATAGTTGTGAACTACTGTGCAGATGCCAGAAATCTAACCTGGGTCCACTCTAAGAACACACAGGGCTCTTAACCGGTGAACCATCCCTCCAAACAATTAGGTTTTTTGTTTGTTTGTTTGTTTGTATGTTTTATATAATTCAAAGTCACAGGTTATAAAAGCAAAAAGTAGACAGGTTGAACTAGAAAAACCTGTATGATAATGAGCATAGTCAACAGAGTAAAAAAAAAAAAAAAAAGAAAGAAATATACAATAGGGCAATAGGGAACAATATTTGTGAACCATTATTCTGATAAAGAGTTTGAGCCAAAATGACTTGGTTTTAAAATAGACCAAGGACATTTCTCCAGAGAAAATTTACAAATGATCACAACACATAAAAAGATTCTCAACATCACTGTCTTAGTTCCTTTTTTATTAGTGTGATGGAGCACCACGACCAAGGCAACTTATAGAAGAAAGGAGCCATTGGGGCTAACAGTTACAGAGAGGGTTAGAGTCCATGACCATCACGGTGGGGAGCACGGCCACAGGCACGCACAGTGCTTGAGAGGTTACATCTTATCCACAAGCATGGGGCATAGAGAGCTAGTCAGGAATGGAGTCGGATTTTGAAATTTCGAGACCATTCCCAGTGATACACCAGCCCCTTCTCAAACAGTTCCACCAACTGGAACCAACCATCCAAAAATGTGAGCATACGGAGGTCATTCTTATTCAAATCACCACAGTCAATAATTATTGGAAAAAATGCAAATGAAGTAAACAATGAGATATTTCCTTACACCAGTCAGGATTGGTATTTGTCAAAAGAATAATTCATAAGTGTTTGTATGCATGAGAAGGGATTGGAACCCCTGTACACTGCGGGTAGGAATTCAGGAAGTGGACCGGGGGACTCCACCTGGATTATTGTGTTTCTGATCAACCCTCAATGAAAGGAGGCGACCAGCCCTTGCACGTGAGAGACAGGCATGCAGAGAGGATGAGAGGGGCAGCAGGTTCCGACCGAGCTTGAGCACACATGTATAGGGAAGAGGATCAGCGAACAGGCTGGACCAGTGCACAGGCCAGAGACACCTAGGGACCCGTCCCGTAGAACGGATACCAAAAAGTTCACTCTTGTTTCCCTTTAACCTTTTTCCCTCTTGTATAAGCTAGTTGGGTTGTATAATAAAGTTTAATTGTTAAGAGACAGAGCCAACAGAGAATGGCGCAGTTACTATGGGGTGCAGTATGCAGGCTCTTCACAAACTGAACGTGGGGCTACCATGAGTCAGCAGCCATGAACTCGTGAGTATATCCAAGGTATTCATTAAAATAAGGACCTCAAAGAGACCCTACACAACCATGGTCGTTGCACATTATCCCTTGTCCACTGAAAATGAAAAGCAGGAAAATACATGGTTAGTATGTGGACAATGAAGTGTGAGTTAGCCTTAAAAAGAGAGAAATGTTCCTATGGACTACAATGTGAGTAAACCTTGGAACGGCCTGTAAAATGGCACAAGCCACTCACAAAGCCACACAACTGCTGTGGCCTTCCACTTAGTCGGGAACCTATCCAGTCATCCTCATTGAAAGAAGGGTGCTGGGTATCTGGGGCTGGGAAAAGGCGGCTAAGGGAGCTAATATGTGGTGGGTGTGGAGTTTCAGTCAGGAGCAATGAGGGAGGGTGCATCTACATTGTGTTATTTACAGTTGCTCCAATGTGTAGGATAAAGAAACATTGTTTGCCCCATTTCTCAGATGAGAAAACTGAAGCTGAGACTTACCCGGAAAAAAAAAAAAAAAAAAAAAAAAAAAAAAAGGAAAAGAAAAGAAAGAAAAAAAAATCCAGGAAAGTCTAAGTGATAGAACCAATTCAGATCCATCTAATTCTAGTGTTGAGACAGATATATAGCAGATGAGTCTTGGAAGTTAAACCGCATATATGCACGTTCACCAAGCGCATTAGGAAAAGCTCTGCCAGAATGCAGATCTTTAAGAAGGATCAATCTACAGGTACCCACCTCATCTTGGGTGAGGGACCATGCATTTGCCGCTGGTCACATGTGTACCAAAAAGAAAAATAAGCTGTTGGTCTTTACCTGGTTTGGTGTGCCAGTCCCAACCTCCGGCAACGTCTGGCTGGATGTTCACAGCAGGTGTGCTAGAAGCTGCAAATGCAGAGAAGACGGATGAGAGCAAGAAGGCTCCGAACCCGCTCCTCTGAGTTTGCGCAGGACAAGCCGTGTCTTTGACACCCTGTGCGACCTCACATGACATCTAGATATCTAGCGGATTCATTCCTCCTCCTCAGCTTCTACCCGACTCTGCAGCTGGGGTATTTTCTGCTTTTGTCTGGGTGTGCTCTCTAGAACTTGGTAGAAGCCATAGGTGTTCTGTGTTCCTCCTTGGTCTCGCCCTTGTGTTGCCTCTGTACCCACTGGCTTGGAATTATAATCATGCACTCGTCTGCATCCGTTAACATAGAACCCCTTGAATGCAAGAACTGTTCTATTCATCTTTGTGCACCCTACTTCTATATTTAATATTTGGGGCCATTCATCAAAGAGGGAAGCCATCCTTAACCTCAGCCCAGCTTAGCTCAGTACTGACAAGGGCACCAAACCATGAACCACTCAGAATCGGATCTTGTTTTCTCCTCGGCTTTGGTGTAGATTGAGAAAGGATACGCCATTCATAACACTTGCTGGGTGAAAACTACGCATCACTCACTTTGCTGGTGGCAGATATGTGTCTACTGTCACTCCACAAGAAACCCATTAGAGCTTCAAGAGAGATCATCCTGACTTCTCGTGAAGTTCTGAGCACAACTGAAAGGAAACGTGTTGCCGGAGGGAAGAGTCGCTCCCTAGGACTTTGCCCATAAAATTAGTAGAATTCAGTCACTAAACTAGCATTACAAGTGGGATTGAAAACACGAACTTCACATACACACACCTGACATATTTTAGTAACTTAAGAATGATATTTTTTTTACATTATAAAGATTTCTGCAACTAGGTCATTTTTTCTTTTTTTACTGGTACATAAAATAATAACATACGTTATAATCAGTGATGCCTTCTGCTTCTGTGTATGCAGCTCCGGTGTAAACATAAGCAGAAAGCAACAGTCAAATGCTTTTAGGACTATAGTGAAACCAAGACAGATGAGTCTCTTTCTGGAAAGACATCCAGAGTTCTTAATATGTTAACAAATTGTTAATTTCTGAAGCTTTCCCAAAAAAACCATACGAGTACACGCACGCACATACACACGAGGCAGAGGGTTGCTTTTACATCTCAGCACTGAGTGTTGTGGAAAACCACTCCACTATTCCACTGAACAAACCAGGAAACACTTCCGTACCATGCACTGTAGGGGAAGGACTTCTTGTGGGCTGCAGAAAGGGGTCGCTGGAAGCATTGGATGTGCTCAAAAAGGAGCCCAGCAAATCCTGACCTGGCGGCTTAGCTGGGGCTGCAAAAGGGTCAAAGGTGGCACCTAGAAAACAAAGGGAAAAAGCATTTCTTTATCCTGTCAGTTAATCAGTTTATAAATATCGAAGGGCTGCCACTATTACCTGGACAAACACTTGAAAGGTCAGTATGATGATTGCCTCCTGACCTCCCTCAGCCCTTCCTAGCCTTACAGCTTTCTCTGGAACTAATAGTGGGTCCCAGCACACCCACCTTTGTAGATGAAAGAGTCTGTACTTATTTATTAGAAAAGCTATAACTCCAAATCAGGGTCCAATTAGCTTCTATAAATCCTGTGTGTGTATATGTATGTGTGTGTGTGTGTGTGTATTCTGTGTATGTGTCTGTGTGGTGTGTGTGTGTGTGTGTGTATTCTGTGTATGTGTCTGTGTGGTGTGTGTGTGTATGTGTGTGTGTATTCTGTGTATGTGTCTGTGTGGTGTGTGTGTGTGTGTGTGTATTCTGTGTATGTGTCTGTGTGGTGTGTGTGTGTATGTGTGTGTGTATTCTGTGTATGTGTCTGTGTGGTGTGTGTGTGTGTATTCTGTGTATGTGTCTGTGTGGTGTGTGTGTGTATGTGTGTGTGTATTCTGTGTATATGTCTGTGTGGTGTGTGTGTGTCTGTGTGGTGTGTGTGTGTGTGTGTGTGTATTCTGTGTATGTGTCTGTGTGGTGTGTGTGTGTATGTGTGTGTGTATTCTGTGTATGTGTCTGTGTGGTGTGTGTGTGTGTGTATTCTGTGTATGTGTCTGTGTGGTGTGTGTGTGTATGTGTGTGTGTATTCTGTGTATGTGTCTGTGTGGTGTGTGTGTGTGTATTCTGTGTATGTGTCTGTGTGGTGTGTGTGTGTATGTGTGTGTGTGTTCTGTGTATGTGTCTGTGTGGTGTGTGTGTGTATGTGTGTGTGTGTTCTGTGTATGTGTCTGTGTGGTGTGTGTGTGTATGTGTGTGTGTGTTCTGTGTATGTGTCTGTGTGGTGTGTGTGTGTATGTGTGTGTGTATTCTGTGTATGTGTCTGTGTGCGGTGTGTGTGTGTGCGCATATGTGTTTGGTATGTGTATAGTGTATGTGTGTATAGTGTGTACATGTGTGTATAGTGTGTGTGTGTTTTGTGTATGTGTCTGTGGTGTGTGTGTATTCTGTGTATGTGTGTGGGGGATGCGCATATGTGTACGGTATATGTATAGTGTATGTGTGTGTATAGTGTGTGCATGTGTATATAGTGTGTGTGTGTGTGTGTGTGTGTGTGTGTGTGTGTACCACACCACAGTGCAGGTATCTGTTCTTATCTTCTGCTTTGTTTGAGACAGTCTAGTTTTCTGCTGCATCCATCAAGCTAGCTGGCCTGGAGCATGGGGCTGTCTTCCTCTACTTCCCGTCTCCTTGTAGAAGTGCTAGGACTACAGAAGCTCATCCTACATGCCCAGCTTTTACGTGGGTTCTGGGGATTCAGACTCAGGCTCTGACACTTGTGTGGCAGGCTCTTTTGCTATCTCTCCAGCCAGCTTTTGAAAATCTTACTAACATAAAAGCAGTAGAAAGTCAGTCACAGACTACCCAAGAAAACAAGGTCAGCACAGATGAATCCATGAGCTGCCCAAACTATGTAGAAGCTATAGGGGCTCAGTGACTAATGAGTATTCATATAAAGGGAACTATGGGAAAATGCCAGGCAGGGGGCACTGCTATAATGAAAACATAGCAGAAAAACCCACTCACAGGACTAGGAATGCCACTCAGTTGATAGAGTATCTGCTTACCACATACGAAGCCTGGGGCTTCATCCCCAGCACCAGGGAAGGCTAGACACAGTGGCAGTGGCACATGCCTGTGAGCCCAGCATTTAGAAGGTGGAAGGAAACAGGAGGATCAGAAGTTCAAGGTCATCTTGGGCTACACAGTGAGGTTGAGCTCAGCCTGAATCATGTAAGACCCATCTCAAAAGAGAAAGACAACCCACGAAGGCCTTTGCTTTGACTGTTTTTAAGCTGGCCTTCGGCCTACTTGAAGCTAGAAGCAGAAGAAAACAAAAACAGTGAGTAAAGCTGCACTCATCCTTTCTTGATTCTACAAGATACAAGCATTTCTAAAACAGACTCAACAGCCTGCCAGGAGCTAGAACAACATTTCTCAACCTGTGGGTCCCGGCCTCATTGGGGGATGAATGACCCTTTCACAAGGGTCTCCTAAGACCATCAGAAGCACAGACATTTGCTGATTCATAACAGTAGCAAAATTATAGTTATGAAGGAGCAATGACAATAATTTTATAGCTGGGGGGGGTCACTACAACATGAGGACCTGTGTTAAAAGGTCGCAGCAGTAGGAAGGTTGAGAAACATTGATCTAGAGAAAGCTGTAAGGGAACTAAGTAGATGGGAGGCCCTGGTTGTCAGCAATAGTGATTTGTCCTGGGGCTACGCTGTGTTACAAAAAAGACTTTGGGTGGTCCTCAATTTCTCCCCAGCAAGCAGAAGTGCTGTCACCTTCGCTCATCCCTAGAGAAACTGAGATTCAGGAATTTGCCCTTGTTCAAGTCCAGGAAACACTACACTGGACTCTGAACTCCATGTAAGCCCACAAGCAAGTCAGGAAACAGAATGTGATGCCAATGACCAAGCTGCGTGGAGACAACTGCCCTCTGATTTCTCACAGTTGGGCAAGGATCAAAATCTCCTAGAGCTACCTAAAGTGAGATGTCACTTCCAAATCTGTAGGCACCAGGCGGATGACTACTTGCTTCCGGGAGTGGCGCTGACCCATTCTAGAAATAGACCCTGAGAATGAAACCGGCGACCAAACACTTTTTACCGTCACGATGCAGAGGGGCATGTGGCTCCCCAGTTTGCAGCTGTGACTTCACTGGCACAAGACTCTCCTAACACCCACGGGGCAGCAGATCAGCTTGCTGCAGCAGCATGTTGTGTCAGGCAATGGGTTCCAGGATGCACAGCCCTTGCCCCACTTACTATCATGAGACCTCATCCCCTCTGACAGGAGAACACTAGGGTTTGCTGGATGGCTGGAAGAGCCCAGTTGTTTCTAGGTTGAAGCTAATCAATGGGAAAGACACTAATGGCTTCTTAGACTACTGGAGCATTTTCAATACCACCAAAGATGAAATGTGAACACTGTAGATGAAATCTCAAGAGTTACTCCTTACCATTATGCCCATAAGTCTTAACCCCAACTATGAAATTAAAAGGGTTTTGTTGTTGTGTTGTTTTGGTTTTGAGACAGAATCTCGCTATGGAGCCCTGGCTAGCCTGGAACTCCTTACATGGACAAGGCTGGCCTGAAACTCACAAAAATCCACCTGCCTCTGCCTCCCAAATACTAGGATTATAAGGGTGTGCCACCACACCTGATCAAATTAAGTTTTTAACAAGGTTACCCAGATAGTTAAGTGTTAGTCCTGTGATTCAAATACAGGCCATTAATTCTAGACTTAGCATCCTTTCTGTTTCTGTTTGGAGGGACAGAACCCTTGAGCCATACATCCAGGTCTGCCTCTAACAGCTGGTATGCTCAACAGCACATCTATGACAGCACAGATAGGATTAACTAATGGCAATGCCTTCTAGTTCTGACATGAACACATCTGGCAGAATGGAAGAGTTAAATTATCAAGCATCCTTAGGATGTTTGGTCTTAAAACTCAGCCATGGAACACTGTGCTGTTGTCAATCTTGGGATTTTGTATCCCTGATGGACCTTTTATTCATCCTGATTAATCAGCACTGGATGGAAGAAAGCAAAGCATAGAAGAAAGAGCTGCGATGTAGGATGCAGGCTCCCAGGTTCACATCTAGCCACCACCAACTGAAACTCTGCACGCATGCGCCGTGGTTGGTTCTGATCCCCCTTCTCAAAAGAGAAGGCGTCCAGCAAAACTTCCACAAGCCAAGACCAGCCCAGAGCCTCCAGAGAAGGTAAAGGATTGGCACGGGGAAAGGTTCCAATTACGCCCCCCAAGCCTGGATGGTTGAGACTCATCTCTTGACCCCTTTTCTAGGGCAGCATCACCTTGGTAACAATGAGAGTCACAGGGGCAGCTGGTCCTGTGCTGGTCGTTCGGAGGTTGTAGTGAATCTCTGGTACCAAGGCTACATCATCTTGCAAGTGTTAATGCTGCTACCAAGGCTACATCATCTTGCAAGTGTTAATGCTGCAGTTGACCAGGAAAAGGAAGGGTCACCTCTGGGGTGGCGTGTCAAGAGAAACTAGCTACAGATGTGTGGCTCAGATGCCTACAAAGACCAGTCACACTTCTCTCCCCAGATAGGCTGCTGGCCTGAGCCCCTCAACATATTCTGATGTAACTAAACACTTCTCTGCATAGCCAGGTTATATCAAGAAAACTAGAATTTAAAAAAAGAAAATTACAGGAGGTCTGAGGAAAAGCTCTGAGTCCATAGGTCAAGTTTGGACCCTGACCCCAACCATTCCCAGCTGTTCGAACAAATGCTGCTAATTAAATGCTGTTTCCATTTCCTCAGCTACAAAGTTGAGATGAAAATAGCAGCTGTCTACTGGATTTTATAAGAACTGAGTCGTGTTTAATCACGTATTCCACATCTGGCAAGTGGCTAATGTCAAACAAATATCAGCTGCCTCAGTAAGTAAATAGCTCATCCATCTCCATCTCCAAGCAGAAACAACTAAAATACACTGAAGGCTCAAGTCCCAAGGAGAGAAAATTAATGAGTACAGAGTTAAGCCCAAGGATCCGGATGCCTGTTTCAAGAACTATCTTCTAGATCTAACGGGAAGGCTGAGCCCATGACATTTGAACGATATGGTTAACCAAGACCTGCACAGCACCAGTGGGCAGGTCAGCTTAGACAGGAAATTTCAGCAGGCCCTACCCCTAAAGGAGCAGCTATGGTTCAAGGAGAGGCTGTTCTCCACCCCCCCCCGCCCCGCCCCCTTCCAGGGATGAGCTCCCTGATAGGTTCCCCAGTCCCAAGCAGGCGGTCCTAAACACACATGAGCAACACTAAGGGGCTCAGTAAGAAGAGGTTATGAATGTGAGAGGGGAGTGAGGGGGGCATGGGAGGAGTTAAGAGGAGGAGGGAAGGGGCGATAATACAAATACAGTACTCACGTATGAAATTCTCAAAAAAATTAAAAATTTAAATTAAAAAAAAAAAGTATGGAGTTCAAACATATCCCTACATCTTTCTACTAAAATGGACAGTATTTGTATTTTCCTTATGTTCTGCCAAGAAAATGTCAGAGAAACCAGAAAAGTTCAGCTTATGAAGACATGAGTTCTGCTTGTTTGTCCCCAAAAGTTATTCCTGAAACCTGAGGTAACAGAGAAACATAAGAAGATTACCTTCTCCCACTCTTAGGGTTGGCGAGGCGGAGGCGGAGGTGGCAGCACGGCGTGGTGTGGACTGCGCGGACGCAGGTCCACTTGGGTGAAACACATCTTCCACCCCGGCCTGTCCTGCCTGGGCAGGACCTGTGGAACCTCCACCCCCAAACAGGTCACTCAGCAGTTCAGAATTGCTGGGAGGAGCTGCCAGGGTAGAGAAGTTCGTGCCCACGTCAGACCCTTCTAGGCCCAGCAGGTCCACTTCTTCCGGGGGAGGCGGGGCAGCTGGCTCCTGGTGCTTTTTGCTGGATTTCTTTGCTCCGTGCGGCTTGTCGCCGTTGGTATTGCCATGCGGGCTTGAGAGGGTCAGTAGTTCATCATCCGACTGCTCGCTTTCCTGATTCACTAGGGCAGCGTGGTCCTCCTCACAGAACGACTTTTCTGATTTCTGATCTAAGAAAGGCCCAATGTGCAAATAAGTGATTGGATGACTGACCACTGGGTCAGATGTATTTTGTTATATGTACATTGTTCCAGAAAGACAAGATGTGAGCAAACTAGTCCTTTCAACCCTGAATTTGTCAGCTCTGAGCAAACAGTGCTTTCAGACCCCTACCGATGTAATAACTGCTGTATTTCAGATCACATCTGCAAGACGATATAACGTAGGGACCGAGAGGAAAACCTCTGGATCCACTGGCTGTTCAACACGGATGGAGTAACTTTACTTCTCTGTGTCTTAGTTCCCTCCTCAGCAACACAGCGGTAATAAGTGCTGCACAGGCTGCTGTAAGAAGTACATGAGATGGCAGTAAAAAGAGCTCAGATCAATAGCAAGTTGCACCTCAATGCTGATTTCCAGGCACTACGTGGGGTGCCACAGCCCTTTGCAAATACCCCTCACTGCCTGTTATTTCCCCACATAACCTGAAGCAGAAGCAATGCATTTTAAGAAGTAAGCTACACGGCTCTGACTCACAGTCTTCCCATCATCCTGAAAGGAGATATTTTTCACACAAAATGGGCTTAGGAAAGACACTTCTGCTGGAGCAAGTGGAGGGCTTTTACATGCCTTTCCAGAGGCTGCTGGAGACCATATTTCATAGCACCTCATTATCTCACTCCAAACAGGCCCACAGTTGAAATCAGGGGTTTCATGAACCCCAATTCTGAAGCACAAAGATCCGTAGGAAGGATGAGGCTGGTCTAAGTTTGCTGTGAGCTCAGCAGAAGTGTGTGCTCAGCACGCGTGTATAAAGTTATCTATTATTTATATGTTCCACTGCAGAAACATTGATGTTTGGTTGTTATAGGTTGTTAACTGACAAGCCAATGGCAATGTTATGCAATATATTTTACATACCTTTGCAAACTGTCAAATCCCAAACAGATAAGAGAATACATCTGTGCTAAAACCTATTCATGCCTACAGAGATTCTTTTTAAAAAGATCTTGTCGTGTGTGTGTGTGTGTGTGTGTGTGTGTGTGTGTGTGTGTGTGCGCGCGCGCGCACGCACGCCTGGACACATATGTGTGGATACTGTGTGTGTACCTGGTACCTCTGGAGGCCAGAAGGGAACATCAAACCCCCTGGGACTGCAGTTACAGATGGTCCTCTGCAAAAGCATCAAGTGCTCTTAAACAGTTAAGCCATCTCTCCAGACGCATACAGAAATCACGCCTACATATTAACATGGCAACAGGAAGGGAAGAGTAATGTTTTGTTAGAAGCCATTACTGTGAGAAAGATGCAAGGTAAGGACCAAAAAGGGGCTAATGATCCATCTGCAAGCCACGTCGGCTGGGCTTCTCGGTCTGAGAAGCATCCATTGCAGTTCTCTAAGCAAACCTACGGATACTTTTTAACCCGGCACTGAGAACATCTACTGGCCATAGGAATAGGGTGTTACATTCACACTAGAGTAAGGTTAATCAAGAAAATGTTAACCGGGCCACCTCTGAAGCTGAATTCTCGCCCCTTTCACATATAAAGTCTTGCTTATTCAACTCTACTACACTTTGTAGCTAGCCTCTAAAAACTGCAAAGCGAGCATGGCCAGTGTACATTAATGAGAATGCCAACGGCGGTCTCCTCAAGAGAGCCATGTAAAATTGAGAAGTCTGGAAGTGCCTGCAGGTGTGGGAGAAAATAGCACAGTGGTAGAGCCCTTATGTGGGCTAATGACTGTTAAAGCTACTAGCAGGTACGGGCCAGGTGACTTCCTTCACCATGCCAGGGCAAGACCCATCCTGCCTTGCTGGAGGTATAGTGCTTGACACAGTGCCCGACTTCATGTCTTTAGAACGTGTGCCTGCAGGCAGGAAACTTAATGCTTTGTTAGTCTTTCTGAGTTGTCAGCAGCCCAAAGAGAGATTTTTAGAATACATCACACTTCCTCAGTCTTGGAAGATGTGGCTTGGAAACTCTGTGCAAATGAAGACGTTAGAATTTAGCCTACGCTGGCTTTCTGGTTGGTCTGAGCACTTGTGGACTTGAAAGCAAGCAAGTTGCCATTGAAAAACAAATGAAGGGAAGGGTCTGAAATAAGGGAGAAAGGAACCTTTCGTTGAGATTGTTTCAAGGAAAGTTTTAATAATACCAGACAACTTAATCATTTAATTGCGTAATGATCCTAAGGAAAAAGGCTTTGCTGTACCTTGCCAACAGAGAGAGGCAAAGAAGCCACCTTGCCCAAGATTTCTGGGATGGTCTGGAGGGAGATCTGCTGGAGCTTGACCTACAAGACAAACGGCCCAGGATCAACCAAACACAGGGAGCCAAGCAACACAGTAAGTAACACAGATACATGACCTTGAAAACCCAAACCAGCTATGACTCATACCCCCTAAGGCCAGCGTATCCTGATGCTCCTGCTGGGAGGAAAAAAGGATGCTGGGGTTCACATCTTTTGTGCAGTAGTGCTCCCATGGTGGAGTTAAGTCGATCACTTTGTCTTGAGGCTGTACTTCTATATCCAGTGTCACTTGGAACAGCTGAGGATATTTTTCTGGTACATCGCATGCATCCAGCTCAGGCCTAATGGAAAGAAAAACAATAGCACAAACAGTGTGGTCAGCGGGATGCTCGACACAGGACCCAGCTCAAGCTGGCTTGAGTTCGGCTGGAAACTCACTTCTAGGTAGACTCCGTCACTAACTAGGTGTCACTTCACTATGCCTCAGTTTCCTCATCTAGAGAAAACAGGAGAGTAACACTTGCTCAAAATGTTTGGCTACTATGGAACATATTCATAAAAGCCCTGTGAGGAGCAGAGTTGCTACATCTGGCTAGTACGCACTGGCATGGCTATATGGGTCATCAAAATAACGAGACAGACCCAAAGCCACCTTCTGAGTCTGAACTCCTGAGTGCCTTCACAGCTCCCTGTCTCCTAGCTCCAGCAATCCCCCCTGCTACCCCAGATTCAGCCACACCCTGAGATCCACAACCATTATGTTAGAGCAACCATAGGTCAATATTTGGTGCAGCTGGGTTCCTCAGAACCTCTTTTGGTGCTACAGCCAGGCACCCCTTATAAGGGATCACTGTTTATACCATCTCAGAAATTAAACTAGGCCATTTCAGCTGGCCATAGGCATTCATAAACACAAAGGATTGAGGTCATAATCTTTTGTTCTCTAACATGGAACTTTAGACCTTTCTAGTTAACTCACTGATCCATTTACACTTCTCAAGATCATCCACACTCAAATAAAAGTTGCAAATGCATACAGCCTCTCTGTGAGGCGAAGCCACACTGAACAAGTCTGCAGCTCAGAGACTATGCTAGTAAAGACTTTAGGTCTACACAGCACTTACTTGGTAAACTTTAAAACCGTTGTGTCCAGTGGTATAAATCCAGAGTGAAACTGGAGCTGGAATATCTGTGTGTTGGTCACCTAAAAACATGTCCAAGAAGCGTGATCAGCAGGAGGAAAAGGAGTCTGTGCCCTGGACTGTGTTTGGGGGGCAGTACCATCGGTTGCGTATTTATCTAACTCTTTGTGGACTATGAATGTCAAATACACCCCCCCCCCAGATTCATGTCTAGCTTCTCTTCATGAGAGCAATGTGTTTCTTTCTTTTTTTTTTTTATTAATTCATTCATATTACATCTCAATTGGCAATTTGTTTCTTTACCCATCTATGTCTGATGTTCTTTTGTATCCTTTCTTCCCAGGGTGCCCTGCTCCAACCTGACAAACATGCTTCAAGGCTCACATCCGTAGTCTGTCCTCTGATACAGCGGAGTAGGTGTTCACATATGTGTGACCTGCCCCCTCTAACAACGACAGCACCCCATCTGTCCTCTGATACAGCGGAGTGGGTGTTCACATATGTGTGACCTGCCCCCTCTAAGGTGACTCTGGTAAAGCTAAGAATGCAATCT
This sequence comes from Acomys russatus, assembly GCF_903995435.1. Classification (NCBI taxonomy): domain Eukaryota; kingdom Metazoa; phylum Chordata; class Mammalia; order Rodentia; family Muridae; genus Acomys; species Acomys russatus. The sequence goes on along the minus strand of NC_067138.1, from coordinate 106,992,117 downwards.
CACCTCTGTTAACCCAAAATCCAGGCAGTAAACAGAATGTGTGCTCTTAGCAAATATTTAATTAAGATATAATCTTATCTTTTCCAGTAGTTAAAGAGCAGAAATAATCTAAACATGGAGAGCTAATAAATGTGATATATCCATTCAATGGAACATTACTTAGTTATATAAAGGAATTAAATACTGTTACATGCTAAAATACAAATAAACAACCAGTGGTTACACTGAGTGGAGGAAAAAATAGCTACCCATAGGAGAACACAAATTGTATGATTCCATTTATATGAAATGGTCCTATATAAGTCTATAGAGACAAAAAAAAAATTCATGGTGGTCAAGAACTGAGGAAGAAAGTGGAGGGTGGTTAGTGATTGCTAATGGGTACAAGGTTTCTTTTAGCAATAAAGAAAACACTCTTAAATTAGATAATTCTAATAGTAACAATACCTTTTGGATACACTAAATATCACAGCATTTGGGGAAGGCACTCTGAGACTCAAACTCAGGTCATCAGGCTTGGTCACAATGAGCCATCTCTTGGAGGGAAATTCTTAACTATACAGACATTTAGTTGAAAACTCTCACTTTATAGTGACCCCCTAAACACAGGACTCAAAAAAAGGAATGTGGTTTCCTGGAAGTCCTGATGCCTCTACTCATGACTGCGTATAAGTCACACCTGCCTCAGTCTCCATCCCCTCCCACAGTGATGAAGAAGATGGTCATCAGCAGGCTCTAAGGGTCTTTTTCATTCTAAACTCACAAGTCAATCAAGCTCTAAATGATACAGAGAAAAGACCCAGTAAGACTCATATTATAAACTCAGGGGAGCTCACAGTCCAAGTCCTCCTGAAAGCTTACCTTAGCCTGAAGCCGGCTCCCAATGGTTGACCGCAAGTGGTACATGGAAACAATGACGTCACCTTGGGCTGTGATGTTTAGGGGGATGAAGATTTTCCCATCTTGCACACGGTATTCCCTTTAAATGGAGATCAGAAGAGATCGTGAGAGTGTGCCATCTGGTACAATCACAGACACAGGAATGCTCCTTTATGGCTCTGGGGGACCTGCTAGCCCAGGCTCGAACAAAGAAGCTACTTCCTGTCTTGTGCAAAGGTAGAAATGCAGCTAGTATGGACTGGATGCAGACTGCTCCTGAGCGGGTAGAGCATTGATCAAATGTAGGCATTTTTTTTTCTCCATCGCATCTGTACTTCTAAACAGATCTTTTTTTCCTCAAATCATCACGTCTCATATGGCCACTTTTTCCTGACTTTAACACTAAAATCCCACCAACGTCAGAATAAAAACAGAAATGGCACACTCTGTAGGGGGTCTAGAACAGTGACTCTTAAATTAACCTATTACCAACTAAGTTTATGTTGTGTTACCAGCCACATCCTTGTGTCCTAAATCCCAAGGACCTCCCACTGGTGTCTGCTTATTTTTATAGATCATATAAATACTTTTAAGTACATCATTTTTATAGCGGTTTGGATGAGAATGGCCCTCCATAGGCTCATATATTTCAATAGTTGGTCCTCAGTTGGTGGAACTGTTTGGGAAGAATTAAGAGGTGTGGTCTTGTTGAGGGAGGTACATCACTAAGGGTGGCCTTGAGGCTTCAAAAACCCATACCGTTCCTACTTAGCTCTCTCTGCTCCTGGTTGTTGTTTCAAGATACGAGCTCTCAGCCACTGTACCAGCACCACGCCTGCATGTCCCTATGCTCTTCACATGATGGTCATAGACTCACCATCTGGAACTCGAAGTCTTCACTAAACTCCTTTTTTCTATAAGTCGCCTGGGTCATGGTGTCTTATCACATCCATTTAAAAGTAATGAAGACAATCATCTACCCAAATCACTGAGTCCTCTATGCCCTCTATGCCCACACCATCCCATCATCTGGGCACTTCAGGCACTGCCCTAAGGAACACAATGCCACTGTGCGTAAAGGAGACAAATCCTTGGATTAGCTGCGCTTATCTTTTGATTACACATATGTTGAGTCTTAAAAAAAAAAAAATCACTCATCGCAGAGATAAGCAGGAAGAACCCAACTTATGCAGGAATTAAGTGTGCAACAAGAGAGGAGAAAGCACTGTGACTTACTTCATCCGTTCAAAATCTGTGCACGTTGAATATATTTTAGTTTCTCCGATCAGCACATCACAGTAAGGGCGGCACCCAGTTCTCTGTTTATTGAAGAAGGGAATTGGGCTGACAGTGATTGCCTTGATCGTGAGTGGCTTGAAATGAGGGCGGTAGGGCTTGTCTGCAAGTAGGTCACACATGTAGCCTAAGTACCTGAAACAGAAGACTGCCAGTCTATGAGCCCATCGCAGCAGGAGGATTAGACAGCTTCTGCTGTGAAGTCTGTCCTTGCAAGTTAAATTGCAATAAAAATGTACTCTACAACACTCCTTAACACTAACCACCAAAGGGGAATGCAGATCATTAAGAAAGCTTATATATCAGAGCTGGAGCCATGGTTTGGTTCCCAGTATGCATATGGTAGCTTACCCACTCTGTAACTTCAGCTCCAGAGGGTCTGACTCCTCTTCTGGCCTCACAAGCACCAGTCATGTATGTGTAGTACATACATACATACATACATACATACATACATGTAGGCAAAACACCCATATGTATATATACTCATAAAATAAATAGATAGTGCTTTAAATGAGAGGAAGCTTGTTTCCATGACATGCTGAACTGATAGCAGGGTGTTTACTCAATCAGAAGTATGTGGCAGCGTGACACTAGCCTGATATTTTAGCATCTCTTTCTATTACATCATACAGATTAAGCATGTCAGCTAAGGGCAGAATTGAATATGTTTTATAATTTATTATCAGGAATTTTATCCAAAGAAGTAAGAAGATGAAAGTTAACACAGAAACTAATTATGACTTTAAGGAAGAAAATTAATCAGCTTCTATCTAAAAATGTGCTTCCTTTATAAAGCCATTTTCATATCATCTATTATAACCTATATCTATCTATTATAGTCCTTTATCTCAATCATAAGAAAAAGTAGGTTAAAACTCCCATTTTCTCTATACTTTTGCATTTTCATGTGATGATCACCAGTGTACCATTTTATTTTATTTTATTGGTTTTTCAAGACGGGGTGTAGCCTTGGCTGTCCTGGAACTCACTCTGTAGACCAGGCTGCCCTCGGGTTTATAGAGAGCTGCCGGCCTCTGCCTCCAAACTGCTGGGATTAAAAGCATGCACCACCACCTCCCGGCTGCCAGCATATTTTAATAAAGACCTAAAACATGAACCCAGAAAGCACTGGGAGCTTGGGCTGGAGAGAATGGTCAAGCTATACTTAGACTAGAGCTTTTCACAGCCTTGGTCCAGTTCTCACTCACGTTTCTTCTCCCATTGAGTGAGGAAAGCAAGCCAAGCTGTGGTGGTACACCCTTTAATCCAAGCATTCGGGAGGCAGAGGCAGGCAGATCTCTGTGAGTTTGAGGCCAACTTGGTCTGTAGAGCAAGTTCCAGGAAAGCCAGAGCTACACAGAGAAACTCTGTCTCAAAACAAGATAAAAAAAGTAAACATAGACACGCTTTAAATTTTCCTATTAGTTTTAAAATCACAGATTTTCAAATGAGGGTTTATGAATCTGTATGAAAACTCAATATTCTCACCCATTTTAATTATCATCATAGTTCAGGATAACACGGGATCAATTAGAAGAAATTTAAAACAGAGCTCCAATGAGGCCAACCTTCCACAGCACTGGGTACTACATGAACCACCTATGTGCCAGCCCTGCACCTCCATCACTGTACCTCCTGTGGGATGGAGACAATCCAATTCCTGGTCGCTTTGCGTAGAGCAATCGAACTGCAGGTCCAGGAGTAGAGTAGAGGTTACAGAAAATGAACATAGCACCAACCAGAATTGATGATGCAGCCCGTCCATCCTGTCAAAAGACCCACAAACTCATCAGATCATCAAATCTGGGAAAAGCCTGCTTGCAGGGAAGAGAGAAAACAGAGGGGATCCTCCTAATTGTGGGTTCCTTGCACTTTGGAATTGTTCATTTCAAAATTAAAATCCATCTCCGCTGTGAAATCACAAAGCCACAAGGAAATGAACTTTATAAAAACTGACTCTATAATTACCCAAGAAGCTCAGCAAAATAAATTCCACTTGGTGAGAAATAGCTGGTGGTCCTGGGTGTTCTAAGAAAGCAGGCTGACGGGTCCTAGAAACCTACAAGAAGAACATCGTGATGGGTGGATCGGGGCCCAGGGGGGTCTGCTCAAACTATTGCAGTAACCAAGGACAATACAATAGTAAACATCAAACCCCTACTCTGATCTACCCAATGGACAGGACATCCTCCACAGTTATGTGGAGAGCAGGGACTGACTCAAACATGAACTCTGGTGCTCCATATTTGACCGCCTCCCCTTGGTGGGGAGGCCTGGTGGCACTCAAAAAAAGAATAAGCAGGCTACCAAGATGAGACTTGATAGCCTATGACCATATAGTAGGGGAGGAGGTCCCCCTTGGTCTTAGACCTAGGGGAGGGGAATAGGGTGAAAGCAGGAGGGAGAAAGGAATGGGAGGATACAAGTGATGGGATAACAATTAAGTTGTAATCTGAATAAATTAATAAAATTAAATTTTAATTTTAAAAGAAGAAAAGAAAAGAAAGCAGGCTGAGCAAGGCAGTAAAGGGCGCTCCTGCATGGTCTCTGCATCCACTCATGACTCCAGGCACCTGCCTGTTTGAGTTCCTGTCCTAAGTTCCCTCAGGGTGGACCATGATACAGAACTAACTATAATCAGACCCCAAGTTGTTTTTCATCATAGCGGTTTAACACAAGAAGTAGAGACCCTAACTAAGATAGACAGTTATGTTTAATTTTTTTTAGATCCAGTTACATGTTAATCCTATGTTTCACATTGTTTCTGTTAAACATCAAAACTGAAATCATTTTTCAAAAAAACCTGTGTGTTTCTGCGCATGTGTGCACACGCACACATGCATATGAGTACCTACAGAGGCCAGCGGATGTCCAGGTGCCTAGAACTAGTTATACACAGTGGTGAGCTGCCTAATGTGGGTGCTGGGAACCAAACTCCAGTGCTGTTGACAAACGTATCTTCTTAAGTACAGAGTCATTTCTCCAGCTCATTATAAGAACTTTTAAAAATCCAGGCTCATCCTGGGACCATCTCAATTCTGAGGGAACTGACAGTGTTTGCTTTCCATATCTTCCAAGCTGTTGATTTTTTAAAAACATAATAAAACAAAGCTTTCGCTCATGAGAATATTGATCTGTAAATCACCCACCACTGCAAACAGATACCATACCCCAACTGAAAAATCGAATACTGAGCCATACCCCAGCTGAAAGTCCAATAACCCATCCCAGCTTGCGCCAACTTAACCATAAGAACGTTGGAAACCTTAAGCAGGAACCCCATAAACTTTCCCAATTAGTCTACTTGCCTCACTGCAAAATGTTTAGTGGGTTTGGTCCTTGTGCTCAGCTGAATCTGTGGACTTCTTTTTCCCCTAAGAGTGTTAAGTTTTATGAGATGATTCATGACTTATTCCTGAGGACGTATAGTTCTGCAGGATCAGCCCTCTCCATCTTTGGGTGAGGGGATTCACTTTGCTTCCTCAGCACCTCTTGCCGTGTTTTCTCAGAACAGGGATCCACAGCTATTTCTCCGTGTGCTGTCAGCAATTTGTCATGGGATCTAAGTCCTGAAAATGGGCTAATTTGGGGCACTGCACGGCTGTATGTTCTACTGCATCAGTACATGCCAACTTTATCTCATGACATTTGTTCCCTTGCACAAAAGACAGAGTAAAGGGGTTAGAATTATACCACGTACCTCAAGACTTCTTTATTCCTGTTCTGAATAGAAAGGGAGTAGGAAGATGAGAAATATTTTTTTTTTAATCAAGGGTTTTGTGTGTGTGTGTGTGTGTGTGTGTGTGTGTGTGTGTGTATAGCCTTGGCTACCCTTGACTCCCTTTGTAGACCAGGCTGGCCGCAAACTCACAGGGATCCACCTGCTTCTGCTTTGCAAATGCTGAGATTACAGGCGTGTGCCACCATGCCAGCATGAAACACTTTTTTTTTTAATTTATCATTCTTTCTAGAATTTAGCCTCCTTGCCACTCTTAATAAATCCTAGCTCTTAGATATATGTCTTTTCATTTTATCTACCACACAAGTCTTTTTTTTTTTACTTTTTACTAAAAGACTGGTGTACACTCATTATTTTAAATAAACCTATGATATACACAGGAAGGACTAATGCAAAGCTTCCATTCCTTTTCCAAGACTGATCAAGGCCTCCTGCCTCATTCATGTGTGTCCTTTATAAGTGCAGCTAAGACATCCTGATAGACAACAGTCCTTGGTCAACCTCTTTTTACTCCTCTTTATAGACTTTTTTTTTTTCCTTTTCTCCCTTTGTGTTTACTTATACCTCACATTCTTGGACCTGTCTTCATTTGAGCTCAACAAGAAATGGCACTGATGGAAAAGATGATAGTGCTGCCTCCAAGAACAGCTGTTGATGCTGCCTGGAAGACTCCATGCCTCAGGAAGGACTGAGTCCATGCTTCAGGGAGTCAGGAAGATGCTCTGAGGGTCATAGCAGCCAGCAGTTTCTGTAACAGGTGCCAGACTGCTGCCGAAGCCCTTCATAAAGGAAGCAACTGCCCTGCGCCTCTTCCAGGCACTCATCATAGGCCTCTGATGTTCCTCACAGGGCTCACCGTGATCACACAGGTAGGACACTTGAAGCCTCATGCTGTGCCACTTTAGATAGGGTATCCAGTGAACCATCTCCAGCCCTTTTAAAACCTTTCATTATTATTATTATTATTATTATTATTATTATTATTATTATTATTATTATTATTATTATTATTATTTTATGCATGTGTGTTTTGCTTAAATATGTTTTTGTGACACATACAGGACTTGAACCTAAAGTCCGAAAAAGACATTGGATCACGGGAGCTATAGTTTACAAGCAGTTGTGAGCCAGTAGACATGGGCTCTGAGAATTGAAGATGAGTTCCCTGAAGGTACAGCAAGTACTCCTAGCTATTGAGACATCTCTCCAGCCCCTCTTTGTGGCTTTTTGAGCTTACACATGATGATAAGAAGCCAGGAACTACACAAGGGTCCTTTAGGGTGACAAAACAGTTCATAGTAAGTATGCTCATCATTGTAACATCTCCACCTGCATGTCAGGTGCCTTTATTTTAGTCACTGTAGTGACCACAGCAAGCAAATCCCTAGATGAATCCACAAAGTCTTGGATTTTAATACACTGTGACTGCATTATGAGAGGTGGAAAGCTTCTAGCCTCTCTAAACTTTTCTTTCATTTTAGTATTTCTTTTCAAGACAGATTTTGTTTGTTTGCTTGATTGCTTTTGTTTTATTTTGTTTGCAAAGCTCTGGCTGTCTTGGAACTAGCTCTGTAGACCAACCTGGCCTCGAACTACACAGCTCCACCTGCCTCTGCCTCTTGAGTTCTGGGATTAAAAGTGTGTGCCTCCTCTGCCCAGCTATGCCTCTCTAAACTTTTAGAAAAAATTTAAGTAAAAATCTCTATGCATGTAAGTCTGCCTAGGCCCCAAAAGCAATCTATTCTTTGGTGATTTATTGTGCCTCTGAAATGCAAGTCCTGCAGCCTCTGACATTAAATGTTTGCAGATTCCAAGTTTTTGCATTGCTTGACAAGTATTTGGGAGTTGAAACAACAAAAAAAAAAAAGTTCAATTGTCTTCTCTTATCTACCCAGTTGGCTGTTAAGGAAGGGAAAGTCATCAACAGTGACACAAACTCACTAAAGTTTGTATAAGGAATGGATTATTTCCAGTGCTTTTACTCGACTCAGTATGTTCATAAATACAGCCACTTGCTCAGATCCTTTGTGTCAAAGTTCAAAGACAGTGTCTTCCTGCAAGACGCCAGTCCAGTGGGAAATGGGCAGGAGGTGGCATGGGACGATGCTATGTATTAAATGCCTCAAGTGATGTTTAGATGCACCCTGGAAATGTCCACATTATGAAAAATACTCAAGAGTTGGAAAGATTTTTCTGGAAGTTGAGTTTTAAGGGACAGGCAAGAGGCTTGAGAGCAAGGGCTGGGGAAAGGGGTTGTACGAAACCCAAGCCAAAGACCTCTCCATCCCTTTGGAAATTCAGCTGGTCCATGAAACTACTCATGGAGGCATAAGTGTTACTGTCTCTTATTTTTATTTAAACAGAAATAGTTAAGAAAATTACATTTGTTTACATCCATTTTATCCATACAAAATTTAGTGCACTTTACCCATGTGCTCACACTTCTTTTTCTACCTCTGTTATGACACCACATTTTAGAACCCCTGCATCAATTACACTGTTACTCAAACATCAAGCCTAGAATAGAGCTAGGTACTGCAGCACACATCTGAAATTCTATCACTTGGGAAACTGAGGTAGGAGGACTGACACAAATTCAGGACCTGCCTTAACTACGCAGTAGGAATTCATCTCAAAACAAAATAAAACACCACCAAGAATAATAACTTTTCCTTCAATTTGTTTTCCTTTAAGGGGATTGGAAGGGGGGAAAGGCTACAAATAAGATGATAGGTTTCGACATTAATACATATTTTCCCTTCTTCTCTCATTTTAACCTGGCTGGCATTTCTTTACCTCTAAGTAGAGACTTAGCGAATGCTGCTGAGCATGGGCATCACCCTCCTGGACACAGAGGTCCATACTTCGCCAAACCCCCACCAGCAGAAAGAACAAAGATCACTCACCAAGCAGTGGACAACGCAAACATTTTTGGGGTTCTGTAGCAGCCAGTTATACATATTTCGACACACAGCAAACAGGTTGTGTAGACTTGGAGCCTGCCTGATGGGCCAACTGCACTCTGAGACCTAAGGGAATGGAGAAAGGAAATGAACTCTCCCATCAATTCGTCTCCATAAGTACGCATCACATGCACCTCCTACAAATGGTGTCCTGTCTTCTTTCCTTGTATGGAACAGGGTCTACGTGCAAAGAGACAAACTTTATTCAATTATTTGTTAAGATTTCCATAATCAAGAGTTACACCAGCCTTCTAAAAGTGGCATTATGTCCCCTTTCGATACAAACAGGCAGAGGTGGGGAAAGGATCTAAATGCAGAAAGAGGAAAATCTTCACACACACAGTTGACCTTGAGTCTCCCATGTTCCTGCCTCAGCCTCCTGACACATGGGATTCCAGGTGTGCCACACCAACTCCAGTAGATTCTGGGTGACAAGTTCTACAGACTGAGGCGTTAACTTCAAAGGAAGGAGGTCTCCTGGAACCAGTTGTGGAGCTCTTGGCTGGATGAAAAATATTGAGCCGTAATTCTCATGGAAGTTAATCTATTCTATTTCTTTTCTCATCTACAAGATGTTCCTGATAGCCTAGGCTGAGATTTTTTAGCAAGAAATTGGATAAGAGATAATCCCTTGAGATGGAGTCACTAGCCATGACCTTATCTCTGGGAGACCCAGGGCTTCACTTTATATCTCATTTATAAAATTACAAAATAGTATCATGATTGATAAAAACTTTCCCAACAACAAAATATCATATGGTTATATGTGTGTTGTTGGAAGTAGGCTTTGGTATACAGTTAAGAGAGCCTTAAATAAAAAAATTAAAATAGTTTAAAATCACACCTTGAAGATTCACAGAAATATAGGTTACATACTACTGACCATAAGAACTTTTAACCTGCTATTAGAATTACAGCATTCGCCTTGGATAATTTTGTACTCTCCTGTGCCAAATAACAATGATGTTACCTGCCCTATCAGTGACTGCTTCGCTGAACACATCTTCTAAAAGTTATAATACTTGTTTCATTGTGTATAAAAATGCTTCCTTGAGGGGTGCAAAATACACTCAGATTCAAACTGCCTCTGTTTTCCTTCTGTTTGTCACCACTGAATCCTTACCCACCTGGTCTTTGAGGACCCTCATCCCAGGGACCCCCATACCCAGCTGGGGTGGTCCGTGGTACAGATGGGTTGGCCTGGCTTAACACAGCAGTTTGTTGTTTTGTTTTAATCAAAAAACTCTACTCTGCTGAAGATATGAAAACATATTTAGAAATACAGTTTAAACTAACTAGACCACTTATGCTAATGTTTGGATTTATTTTTTATTGCCCTAGCACAGAATTCAGCTTCTAGTACCCTTATTCTAGATGTTTCTTATAAATTCTGTGGTCTTTACCTTCACCCTAGCTCTCCTGATAATGTAAAAGGTCCTGCAGAGTGAGCCATAGGTGGCTTATGTGGCTTGGTTTTCTCCACAGGGGAAATATTTTCCACCTTCCTTTAATATACATATTTGACAGGTTAGGACTCACCGTGACACTGCTTGGTCTGATCTGTTTGACAATCAAATAAAACAAGTATTGATTAGATGACAATTTTGTTCATGAGAAAATTGACTCTCAGAGGGGAGTTGTCTACAGCCACAAAGCCCAGATCTTTTGAGCATTATCATTAGCTTCAGTGGCACTGGCTGGATGACCAACTCCTTCACTGTGCAGGACTTATGCCCTCACTGACGCCATATTTACTAGTCTATTTAATAAGAAGAAACTTAGACTTGGGTAAACTTTAGACTTTCTCTTCTCATAAAACGTGGTGGATGGGACCTCCCTCCATAGCTGTCCATATGACAGGAGAATAAACTGCAACGTCTTAGTTTGTATCTGAAACACACAAACTGATCAATAAATGTGAGCAGTTATCATTATCTTACCAAGTCATTGCCAATGCAAAGCTCTGAGGTCATATTGAAAACACTGGCCGGTAGTGGTGGCACAAGCTGGTACGATTTGATGAAGGAGGCAGAGGCAGGAGGATCACGAGTTCGAGGCCAGCCTAGGCTACACATTTGAGCCGGGCGTGGTGGCGCACACCTTTAATCCCAGTACTCGGGAGACAGAGGCAGGTGGATCTCTGTGAGTTCGAGGCCAGCCTGGTCTACAAAGCAAGTCGAGGACAGCCAAGGCACACAGAGAAACTCTGTCTTGAAAAACCAAAAAAAAAAAAAAAAAAAGAAAGAAAGAAAGAAAGAAAGAAAGAAAACACTGAACCTGTGTGGTAAGAGTGTGGTAAAGGTAAAGTGTGTGCAGGCGAAACTGAAGACCAGAAATTGGATCCCCAGAATCCACAAAACTACTGATTAGGCATTGCAGCGCTCACTCAGGAGACAAAGCCAGAGGATCCTCTGGGCCAGCTAAGCTAGTGAGCTTACGGTTCATCAAGAGCCCCTTCATCAATCAAGTGGAGAGTGACTGGGGTCAATACTTATTGTCAACCTCAATGCGTGTGCGCGCGCGCGCGCGCGCACACACACACACACACACACACACACACACACCCAGGAGGAAGAAGGCTATTTGAAAAGACTCACTCTGGGATTTGCATTTTTTTTTCAACAGAGGAAGCTAAGGAACCAGTCTGGTAAGGTGTTGGGGACGTGAAGGAAGGGACAGTGGTGGCTTAGCTGAATGGCAGTGAGGGACAAATGCATCTCAGCAATGGAGGACACAAGAAGAAAGTGCTCATGTGGCTGCAGTGAGTGCAGTGTGCACAGGAGTTCACTTACAGACCTGTTAGGGTGACACCAATGTTTGTGGCCTGAGTGGCCAGAGGGGTGGAAACCGAGGGATGACATCATCAAGGTGTGCCACATGGTTCAGAAAGACCTGGCCTATGAGAACTCAAAGACCTCCAACTCCCTGTGCTGGGCATTGAGGAGGTAGGTAGAAGGAATCTCATCGGTTGCCCCTTCCCTGTCACCAGATAACACTAATACAAATACAAATGAGAGATCACCTGTGTGTGCTGACCTCAGAAAACAAAGGTGGAAGTTCCCTCTCTGGGCTGCTAAGGCAGCCTGCTTTCTTTGGTTATCCGTTTCCCATGCCCTTCGAAATGACAGCTGTCATTAAACAAAGCACAAGAAAGGTTTCACATAACTCTCAAAGGGTTCAGGAGGTGCCATCTCAGGCCTGTCAGTTTGAATGCCACGTTGGCTAGCCCCTTCTGCCCAACACAATTCAGAGCTATCCAGTCTACTGTTTACTTCCCAAGTGTGCTCCCTACCGACGGTTTCCTCAAGTAGAAATGACTTGGCAAATCAAACAGTTAAAAAATTAGCAGATTGTCAGTTTCTACTGCTTACATTTATAATATGATCACAGAATTGAGTGAAATGTCCATTAAAGATAATTAAAATAACACCAGACAATAGACATCTGTGCATTAAATTATTCTTAATTGATGGGATATCTGAGATGTTACTGGAGGGTCAGAGGGTGAGGAAAACAGGGTACCATATCTTCTAAGGTGATGCCGCTAAGACCACATAGCTAGTAAGTGTGAGAATTTTGTCATTTTAAGCATATGCGCTCATTAAAGCTAATATATAACTCCTTTCTGTACATTTTTTGTTTGTTAAACACATGGAAATTAATTAAATTAACTGGTTGTCAAGAAATGCCCACGTTGACATCTGAACCTGATAAAGGAGGTTGGAAAATGAAGAAAAATAGAAAGAGAATTATTTATTAGAGACTGAGGCCTACAAATGAGTACGGCAAGAGAAGATCTGGCCTTGTAAGAATAAATCGCATAAATCAGAAAAAAAAAATTAGCAGATTGGATTTTGCTGTCAGGCAGATTACAAACTACAGAACCATAGATGCTGCTTCCTGTCTGTGGTTTTTCTCCCCTTGGAAACTTTATTACACTTCAAGTCCAATTTCACATGTTCTTTTATGTCTGACACTCACAGATAGAACCAGTCACCTGTACATTCATGCCCTGCTCTGGTCTTTTTTCATCAATTCCAGTAAAACAGCATAGTTAAGGATTCAAGATTTTTTTTCCCAAACAAGATTTCTCTCTGCAGCCTTGGCTGTCCTGGACTCACTTTGTAGAGCACAGTGATGTGGCTGCCTCTGATTGCTGGGGATGCTGGGATCACAGGTCTGCACCGCCGCGCCTGGCTCAGGGTGGACTTTATGCTGCAGTTTCCACCGACTGCCTACACTGACCTTCCCAAGCCTTCCACTCTCTGAGGTGTTGAGTGCAAGTGAGTATACAAGGATCATTGTGGGAATTAGGTCACACTTATTATTGCGCTGTATTGAATTGACTATTCTGTCTCCCTCCCTAACTACTGAGTTCCACGAGAAAAGCAGGCATGTCTTCTCCTTTTTGTAACCTCACAGTTGGGTTCATCTTAGGTGGGTAGGTGCCTAGTGAATGAATGAATGAATAAAAACTAAAGGAATAAACCTTACTTTGCAATCTCTTTTTTGCAATAGGATTTGCCTAATATCTTTTTTTAAAGATTTCTTCCATTTTTATTTATTTATGTGCACATATGTGTGGGTACACATAGAGGCCAGAGAGGGCATAGGATCCCTTGGAGCTGGGGTTGCAAGAGGTTGTGAGCTGTGAGCTGTCCTGCATGGGTGCTGGGAGCTGACCCCTCTTCCCTGAAAAAACAGCCAGTGCTCTTTAGCACTGAGCTCTTAAATGCTGATCCATCTCACCAGCCTCTACACGTATACCTTGAGCAGGTGAATCAAATTTGTTGGAAATTTTTTAGATTGCAGCAGAGTGAAAATACAAGAACTTTTCTTTCCTGAGGCAACATTTTTAAAGCTTTTAAAAAACTTTATGCTAACCACCCACGCACCACATGTCAATATCTGAAATGAGTCTCAGCTAAAAGCTGGCTAAATTGTTCTGAGCACAACAGGCTAACAGCTCTGGAATCATTAACTCAATCAAGCAAATATTATTAATTTAAAGTGCTCCATAATTATATCTTTACTTGATATATAATTACATGGTACCAGGCAAACATATAATTAGGCTTTTTGTTTTAATGTACTCTGTCTAATGGGGGGGGGAACATTAAGACATAACCCCCCAAAAATTTTTTTAGGAATTTGATAAGTGGCAGCTCTGTGGTTCTCTAGGCCACACTCTGTACAATGAGTAGGCTGTGCGACACTTCATCATGCTGTCTCCAACCTCCCTGAACAATCCCCGAGTCACTGAGCATCAGAGAATATCATGGCAGTTACGGCCCTGCCCTGCCCTGGAAGCAGAGCCACGGCAATGCAGGATGCCGCTCATCTGAGTTCCCTCTAAGTGTGTACTAAGCACAAGAGCCAGCGGTGCAGCCTGGGATGCCCGAGCTGGCATTTTCTGATCAGTATATCACTGATAGATGGCAGGAGTATTTTGGTCACCAATTGAGATATTCTATTATTACCAGTGTTAATAATCTTCGTCATCTCTTACTGGGTGCTTACTCTGAGCCAAGCACTTCTAGTCAAATATATCTCTTACAATAAGCACATGGAATAACACTGCTTGTGCAGGTTAGGGATGGTATTCAAATGGTGGAAGGAAGGAAGGAAGGAAGGAAGGAAGGAAGGAAGGAAGGAAGAGAGGAAGGAAGGAGGAAGGAAGGAAGGAAGGAAGACAGGCAGGCAGGCAGGCAGGCACACCTGTGAGATAGGTACTGTTATTGTCATATTATTGTTTTTTATGGGAGAGTTTTGAGACTGGGTTTCTCTCTGTAGCCCTAGCTGTCCTAGAATTAGCTCTGGAACTAGACAGGCTGATCTCAAACTCACAGAGATCTCCCTGCCTCTGCCACCTGAGTGCTGGGATTAAAGCTCACACCACAGCACTTGGTTATTATAATTATCTGATACAAGGGAAAAACACTGAGTCCAGGTAATGGTGGAATGTCTTGTTCAGGAAAAGGAACAATTGAGATATGAGCCTAAGATAGTTTTAAAGCTTATAATTTATGTAATATTATAGGATTTCATCTGAGTGAAAATAATAATTCTACCACAATACCTTGCCTATAGTTATTAAGAATAGCTCCAGAGACCTATAGAATATGGCATTTAAAGATGTTTTTATTACTTTAAAGATTCTTTGACAATAAGACAGGTTAACTCCTGACAACACCCATCCTACTTCAAAGAAGATGATGAGCATCAAAGAACCTCCTTATGGAGATGGCTCCAAATGTAGCAAACAAGCTATCAGGGGAAATGTCCTCATTACAACCACAGACAGAATTCTGCCTAAAAATGAGCAAGCTTGAATGCAGGCAGAGTCAATGGCCAAACTCTGCCAAGACAGGGTAAGCAAGTTCTCAATAGTTTCTGCCTCACAAATATGTCTGTCAGACATATTAGGCCAGAAGGTTGAAGATGATGCTCCAATGTTACAGAGAGTTTTGGGTGACTGTTCAGGCAGCAAACTGTCTCTGTCATCTTCTCGTTTGAGAAGCTGCTAACCTGCATTCCCTGTATACTCAGGTAATTTATTTTACTCTTTCTCAAGTCCCTAATGGGGTTGAAGACCAGGTAGTTTAGTTTTACAATTAAACTTAGTTGCTTAGGGGTTAAGATGTTTTTAGTTCTAGATAGACGTTTTATGTTGATAATGACGAGATATGATAGATATTGATTTACATTCAGAAGTTTAGACTCACCAAGAGTCTGCCAAGTACAAATAGCCAAAACACTATGAATGTAACATTGATATAATTCCTGATTGTTTTATTGTTCTTCTTGCTGTAGATAGTTTATAGTATATATGTGGAATAATATAAATGTATATGTAAAATATAAAAAACTTTTTAAAAATAGCTCCATAATGCATCTGTAAGATGGTAGCTACACTTTACCTAGATGGAGACATTGAGTCATGAAAGGTTGTATAACTGCACTATGTGAGCCTCTGGCTTCCAGTCCAGGCTCTCTTTCCACCTTCCTGTTTCCTGCCTCCTCTCCAACCTTAAACAAAGCAGACACAACTACGAGCCACAGGGACCTCTTCAGTAGCCCCTGGAAGGACAGAGGGAAAACCTTTTCTTGCAATCATAAGCCCTGTAAGAACCCCAAGTCATTAACACGGCTTCCAAAACCTGAACTGTTTTCAAGGGCAAAAAATACATCCTATAAGATTTGGAAATAATCCACATAAAGGAAGAATTTAGAAGAACCAACTGGGTGGCTGGTTTCTACACTACTAACAGGGCTTTCTAGTACCATCCTTGGTAGGTGGGCAAAGAAGAGTGGGCCTCGGCAGCACTCAATGGTGTTGCTAAGAATTTCAGAACATCAGGCAATTTTAAACCTGATCTCTATTCATCCAGCTTTTTGTTTTTTCCCAACAGTCAAGAAATGAGTGAGGCAATGATTCTTGATAGTAAATGCCATAGCTACAAGCCTGCATAGAAACATACACACACGTGCGAGCACCCACAATGGGTGCTCACAACCATATGTAGCTACAGTTCCAGGGGATTCAATACCATCTTTTGGCTTCTATAGGCAATGGTATATATGGTACATGTACTTGTGTACATGGCACATTAAAAACTCACACAAGTATATTAATAAGCACTAAAAATTAAATAATTTTCAAAAACAATATTTGGCTTAGCCAATTCATCTTATTGGTCTCCCAAATGTCATTGGTACCATTGATACTTCCGATTCCCAAGTGTAGATGTTTTCTATAAATAATAATAATTTTAAAAACCTCCTTGGCAATCCTGAATGGGCATTCTAGTATCTCACTTTCAGTGCAAGTTTATGTGCCCATACTTGTTTTGAGTCAAACCTTTCCTAACTTGAGACTGCAAAGTTCCTGTCTTATATGGCTGCCTCCTGTCACATATGCCACCACTACAAGACTCCTATGTGATTGTCTCATATGATCCTTGTTCATTTATTGATTTAAAACCATGGAAGTTCATCAAAACACAGAAAGGAAACCCTCAGAAAAGTAAAATCTTCCTGCTACAACCTGGCTCCACCTCGATGACCTGTACCCCAAATATTTAATGGCATAATCAAAGGGAATATGAGACCATTCAAGTTTCACACAGGCAGAGCTAGATTCTATGAGTCTGTTAATAACATCAATCCCATGGTATGCTATTCCCAATACTGATCCTTTATGGGAAAATCTACCTACATTGATTGAAAATGAGGCTTAGCAGCAGAGCCAGGCCTTCACTAAACTGGACACAGGAAGGCATGGTCCTTGTCCTGATGACCTGCAACATGAGAGCCAAGGAGACACATAGTGTCACATACTTATGTGACAATTGGATGCCAGTTCACAGAGCCAGCGCTGGGAGAGGAGTGCAAGGACTTTGGAAGGAGATGAACCAAATCAAACCAGAGCTGAAGGAAACATTCAGACTTGGGGATCATCTTCCTGCAACTAAGAGCAACTAAGACACAGGTAAGCAGCTCTAGTTCCGTTTTGACCAGCTCTACTGGAACTCCAGGGGATGGAATATGGATGCTATGTCATCTGCAGTAGGGGAAAGAATCACAAAAGTCTAGGTATGTGAACTCTCCCCTTAGTGAACAAACACCAGCAAAGGAAAGGGTGGAGGGCCTGAAGCTCAGATGGCTTTTTAGAGAGAATGTACAGTTCATGCAAAGCTACTGTGTGTGAGTGTGAATGAGTGCATGTGTGAGAGAGTGAATATGTGTGAGTGTACATTTGTACATCCCTGGTTGGTACACAGACCCCGGTGATGAAGGACAGTAAATGGTGAAACTAGAGAGGTTAAAGCCCCTCGTGGTGAACCTTGTAAGACACACTCTCCCTCTGCTTAGAAGAGAAATGACACCATGTCTTCCACTTACACTGTGTGTCCCACTGTCCGGACTAGCTGTATGTCTGTCCCTCTGCCCTAAGCACCTCCACAGGCTCCACAGTTATTATTTGCAGTCCCCTCTGGAATGGCTCTGCATTCTCTCTCCAACTAGGCTTAAGTGCCTTGACAACAAGAACCAAATATTTCTACTATAGCTACAGTGTTTAACATTTCTTGGCACATCTGTTATTTTAGGAAACATGTTTTAGCCATGCTGGCTACCATTCTGTATAGCAAATAAAATAAACATGGTTCCTGCTCTCATAAGGCAAGTGGGAGTAGCCCATGATAGATGCTCAGTATGTAACCCCTGCTCCCTTGTTGTCAATTAAGACCAGTAGCAAGAGCTTTTGTTACACTATTTGGTGCCTTTCATTATAAATAGTTTTTATAGGGCTCGGCGGGTAAAGGGCTTGCCGTGTTAGAATGAGAACCTGGGTTTGGAGCCACATGAAAGCCAAACACAGCGGCATGCATCTGTAACCCCAGCACTGAGGAGCAGATGGTGGCAGATCTCAGGGCCTCACTGGCCAGCCAGTCCAGCTGAGACTCCAAGCTCTGGGTTCAGTGAGGGACAATGTCTCATGAACCAAGATGGAGAAGCAATTAGAGAAGATGCCCTCTGGCTTCCACACGCTCCTACACACACACACACACACACACACACACACACACACACACACCATAGGGAGTGGGGGAGGCTCTGAAAAAAAGCCTCATACATATAAATGTTTCTGTGTCACTCTTACAAATTTACTTACTTTCAGTAGGAAACAGCCTGTCACAAACATAACAAAATCAAATGAAATCTTTATGAAATGTTGTTCAGCATATCCCATTGTTCTTCAGTTGTAGAAATCATGGCATTCACTTAGTGTCCAAATATGAAAACTCAGCCTCAAATGTTTGCACCTGCAACTCCCGCACACCTATAATCCTAGCACCTGGGGGCTAAGGCAGAAAGAATGAAAGCTTAAGACCAAGACAGTTGTATTCCATAGAACAACAGGTTCCATTAATTTTTAAAATTCACTTACTTGGAATTATATAGTAGAGGGAATAACAGTTGGGAGGTTAGTTTATTATGGTAGATTTTAAAGAATTATATGTAAAACTCTATCACAAAGTGGCAATTTCAATCCAACCACTTCAAAATAGTTCTTATTGTCATCTGTCTGTCTGAGATAGGGTCTTGCTATTTACCCCAGGCTAGCCTTGAACTTGTTGTGTAGCCCAGACTGGCTATGAATTTGTTATCTTCCTGTCTCTGCCTCCAATGTGCTAAGACCACAGGTCATACCAGCTTCAAAGTGGTCGTGTCAGTGCTTCTCAGGGAGGGATCCCCAGAGCAAGGGTAGGAGAAGAGTCCAGACAGTCATTAGAACTGCAGCTTCTTGTTCCACGCCCATCCTACCAAAGCAGAAGGTGGCGACAACAAGCCTTGCAAGTGGCTCAGATGCACACTGGCATCAAGAGTGTTCTAAGATCACATTGGAAAGATCCTTGACAAGACATTCATATCTTTCTGACTGTTAGGCTAGAATGAGATTTTGGACGGTACATGGAACGGCCATGTGTAGGGGACGGATGTAGAGACTGAACCCAGAGATTATTGATAGCAACCAAAACCTTAAGCAAAAAAAATAAAAGTGTTCTAGAGTTAAAATGGGGGTCCCGGGTAAAAGCAACTGATGCCCAGCCAATGCATTGCATATCTGAAGTCAAACTTCACTTTTTTATAACATTTATTTATTTATTTATTTATTTATTTATTTTGTGTGTGCCCGCATCTATGCAGTGGCACATGTGTAGAAGTCAGCAGACAACTTGTGGGAGTCAGTTCTCTTCTTCCACGGTTCCAGATATTGAACTTAGGTCATCTAGTTTTGGAACAAGCAAGCACCTTTATCCACAAAGCCATCTCACCAGCCCCAAATTCCTTCGTTTATTAATAGATCCAGATAAAATTGTAGAACCCAATCATATCTAAAGGATAAGCCACAAATATTTGAGGATAAGAGAGAAAAACAGACAGACCGACAGACAACTCATGAGAACTGCAACATCTTATATTATTGAGTCAATCAAGAAGTCAGAAGCCATAGCTACCAGGCATGACTTCAGATTCAAACCTAAGCAGCTCCCATAGTTCCTTGACCAGCCTGAAACTAAGGATATCCTTCTACCTTGTTTAAAAAAACAAACAAACAAACAAACAAAAAATCTTCTTTAAAAGACTAATTAAAATAAAAGGAATAATCTAGCTCTTCCAAAGTCAATGGCAGCCCAGGCTGAGGTTAAAAACTCAAGCAGAAGGCCACTTGCCAGCTGTGTGGCTTGGGGCACATTTTTTTTTTCTGACCCAGGCGAACTCTTGAATTGTGTCTGGTGTTGCCAGTAAACTTCTCTGTGCTGTATAAATACTTTATAAATGTTGGTTGCTGCTCTTTCTGTTACCAGTATTACCAAGGTGAGGTATAGGAGGGCACATTTATAATTCTAGAACTAGAAGGCAGAAGCAACTGGATCTTGGCAAGCTCAAGGCCAGCATAGTCTATCCTGAGAATTCCAAGCCAGCCAAGACTATGTAGCAAGACTTTATCTCACAAAAAAAAAAAAAAAAAAAAAAACTTAATTTACAAAATAAAACAGATATGGTAAAGATTGTTTTCATGATTTCCTTCATTTATAGGATGTCAGAAATTAAATTTACTATTTTACTTTAATTTTATGAGCATTTTTTTCTACATGTATATCTGTATACTATGTGTGTGAAGTGCCCTCCAAAGCCAGAAGGGGGTTCTAGGTCTCTAGGACCTGGAATTACAGCTATTTGTGAGCTGCTATGTGGGTGATAGAAATTGAACCAGGGTCCTTTGGAAGAGAAGATAAGGCTTTCACCTCTGATCCATCTCACCAGCCCCAGGAATACATTATTCTTTTTTTTAATTAATTAATTAACTTAATTATTATGTATACAATGCTCTGCCTGCATGTAAACCTGCAGGCCAGAAGAGGACACCAAATCTCATTATAGATGGTGTGAGCCACCATGTGGTTGCTGGGGATTGAACTCAGGACCTTTGGAAGAACAGTCAATGCCCTTAACCTCTGAGCCATCTCTCCAGCCCCAGGAATACATTATTCTTTATAAAGGCCTGCTCGTACTGTTCTAATTGCACTGCTTCATACTGATACCCATGTAGACTTGTTGAGGAAGATCAAAGGCATCGATCAAAAACTACTGTTTTTCTGTAACAATCACCCTGCACAGCAGTTCAGTTTCTAAGATGAGCCTCATAAACAATCACTAAATCCTCTGAGCTCACAGCTTCAGTAGTATTTCACTGGCAAGCACACGTTCTTGTAATTTTTCTTATCCAAGCAAAACCTTCAGAATCTTCTATAGCAAGATTTTTTTTCTTTTTTTTTCTTTTTCTTTTTGTGTGTGTGTGTGTGTGTGTGTGTGTGTGTGTGTGTTAGAAGGGTCCGTAGCTCATAGTTCCTTAGCTCATGTACCTATGATAAGGGCCCCAAGGACATCTCCCAAGAGCAAAAAATACTCTCAACCATGCAAATACTGAAGCTACACGTGATAGTTTGAATAAGTATGGTCCCCATAGTCTCATGTGTCTGAATGCTTGGCTCATAGGGAGTGGCACTATTCGGAGGTGTGGACTGTGTTGGAGGAAGTGTGTCCCTGTGGGGAAAGCCCTTGAAGTCTGACACATGGTCAAGTCTGGTCAGTGTGATACAGTCTCTTTCTGTTGCCTGTGGATCAAGATGTAGAACTCTCAGCACCACGTCTGCCTGGACACTGCCACGCGTCCTGCCATGATGATAATGGACCTCTGAAATTGTAAGCCAGCTCTAGTTAAATGTTTTCCTTTATAAGAGTTGCCATGGTCATAGTGTCTCTTCATAACAATGAAAACCCTAAGATACTACCGTATCTGCAGCTTCCCTTCCTTGCGGGGGAGGGGGCACGGGGAAGCTCCTTACCCGGCTGTGGAACTTGGCAGTTCGGTAAGACTTCGGTGACAGGTTGTATACTGTGTAGTGGTCAAGATGTCTGGAATCCAAAAAGCTACGAATGTCATCGACTTGATTCCTGAATCCTATGTCAACATTGTCCAGAGGAAATGACATCACTAGGAGAGGCCACACACAAGGAGAGAAGGTTAAACAGATCTGCTATCAGGAGGAACAGCGCTTCAGAGCAGCAGGCGGACACGAGAAACTTACCGATAATTCTGGAGGTGACGTAAGTGAAGTCTAGGTCTCCCTTTGTGTAGCTGAAAGTGAGAGGAGAGAGGGCACTCATTAGAGTGATCCAAATACGTCAAGATTTCTCTCTCCATCACTTAAACATCACAACTGGAGCTCTTCTGTCCAGCAGGCATATTTTGATCTCCCCGATCTCTTTCCTCTAATCATTGCCAGAAGGCAGCCCACAACCTCTGGCTTCACCACCCAGCTGTGCATGCCTCCGCCCTACACAGGCCCCTTGATGAGCAGTGTCAGTCTCAGAATAGAACTGCTGTGTCTTTCCTAACACCCACAGTTCCAGAGCGTCTGTCTACCTTGAACCCCCTTTCCTCATTGTGAACTTCAAAGAGGGACAAAGAAGTGGCTGAGAAAAAGCCAACCAAGGTCCTGGTTAAACAGCAGAGGAAATAGGAAATTTTGCCTTGGAAGCAAGATTAAAATGCCAATGAATATATTGGATTTGACATTTGATTTCTGGTTCGAAACTGTATATTGTAACAGGAAATAAATGAATAATTTTCTAATTCTTAGGAATAAAAAAAAACTACCCCGAATTTTCATACAAGGAAGAGAAATGAACTTCCCCCCACTACATAAATGTTGAGGAACAGCCGGAAACAAACTTTCTGCTTCAATTGCAACCTGCAGGCTGGCTGGGCACTATCTGATCTACTTCTCAAGCCACTCAGACACGAAAATCCTCTCAGAGAGTTTATTACCTTGCCTTACACCATATAGTTCATAAGCACAGTCCTTTCATTAGAACCCATGATATGTGTAAAGCCAAAGACATTGGCCATGCCCTGCTAACATGCCAACGAGCTGAGTGCCCTCCCCAGCCCAGACTGTGACTGAAGCTTCAAACAGACTTCACATTGTGAGCCCAGTGGCATCGCTCTGTTGATCACAGTCTCCAATTATGTCACCAAGTTGACACTGTATCAGCCCAATAAGCAGTTGGCAAGTAATCAGATCCCTTGGGAGCCTGGGTACCACAAGCATCACCAGGAAAGATATACCCACCTGCTAACAGACTGGATGACTCTGGAGGATGTATCTTTGAGGGTGTCTTTCAAGTTGTCCTTCAGGTTACTGAACAGCCTCCCTGCGCCACCTTTCACCATGTCAAAGAGGCCTCCCCCATAGCTGGGCTCCATGTCTGGAGATGAGGCACCTGCAAAGGAAGAGCAGAGAGTTCCAGTCCTGAGCACCAATCTCTCATAATCCTACAACGTGCTCATCGGCTCTAAGAGGCTGGGCCTGCCCCAGCAGCTGTGTACAGATCTCAGAATTGATTGACTGAGTTTTAGCAATGCTGCTGGTCCCCAGGAGAGTATGAGGTAAGTTGCTGAACATGCAGTTTTTAGAACACGGGTCTCCAGAGTCACATTGTGCAATACCACAGCCACTATCCGCAGCAGCATGTCCCTTCCACCATCCCTGAGAACTGCATGGTGGCCACTGCTGTGGCTTCTCAGACACTTCAGTGTCTCTTCCTTAGTGACTACATGAAATTGTATCCTTGTGGTTAGCTATAGTCAGCACTGCTGATATGTGGGCCAAGTACTTCTTTGTTGAGGTACCACCTGCACCGCAAGGTGCTTAGGAGAATCCCTAGCCATCATAAATTCTGGTTCTACCTAGAAACCCAGGTATCCCCTAGGGGTTTGGACCTCAGCCTCTGCAAATGCCAAGAAGATGACTCTATTTTTGTCCTTTTCCCTGAACTCTGGTCAAATGAGGTAATTTTCTTTGCGTTTTCTGCCAGAAGAATGTTCTGTTTTTTCTTTTTGCTTTGTTTTGTTTTGGTTTGGTTTGGTTTTTTCCAGGACCTACTATCCTCCTACATGCTTTTGGCATATGCCTATAAATGTGTTTACTGCCACTCTTCCCTACTAATCATGAGACCTACAGATGCCTGAGGCTTTACTAGACATTGCCAAGACCAGTGATGCCACTGAATAAACAAATGGTCACATGAGCAAATGTTGAGAGTGCCCTCTATGTCCTGGACTTTCCTATCAGCAGCAGCTCTACCTAGACCTTTCAGTTCCCCACAGTGGAAAATGGTTTAGTGTTCTTACTGTGAAACAGGGAGAGAGGGCCTTGACCTGGAATTCACAGTGACCTTCCTCTCTCAGCCTCCCAGATGCTAGGACAGCATGTATAAGCCACTATGCCAGGCCTGTTATTCCAATGGAGTTTCAAAGAAGATGGCGGCTAACTAGAAGAGCCAGCCACTCACAACCACATGTGCAATTCTAAAGTCAGTGAGAACCAGCCATGTCCCACTACTCCCAGCCCCACACCAGCCCACGATTCTGCTAGCTGTGATCAAGGTGGTCCCCCCTTGCTGTTTTTCCATGACTCTCCTCCAAGCCAAGAAATAGCCATCTTGGGGAGCTCAGCCTCTCCTGATTCCAAAAGATAATCCCAGCTGAGTTTGTGGACTGTTTTCATTCTCTCTTGGAGGGTCCAGGAGGGGTCATGAGACCCTCACCTAAATACCCAGCCAGCTTCTCACACCTGTTGTATGTACCTCTGCCTTGGGTAGGAGATAAGCAGGGAAGAACAGGGGAGGGGCTCCATCTATACAATTAGAGGGAAGCCCTCATCTCTGCCGAGTAAAGCTATGGCCTGTTGTGGGAAGAACACCCACACTCCTGTAAGTAGCCTTTCACATACACACTGTAACAAAGCCCAGCAAACTCCCTGATTCCTGAGAGTGAAGTTTGGAGGAATCCTGTTTCAGTTTGTTATTGGGGCCTTAGGAGGAAGGATGGACATTCCTTTATGTCCTCTGGGAAGGAATTTCAGCAACTCGGCCTCATATCCAGCCCCTGTGACTGCCTCTGCATCTTCTCATCCTCTGACTGTGTGCACTTTGTCTGGCAGCTCAGTGCCAGTGTTCCCAATGCCAGAGTGCCTCCTACCCTCTGTACCCCCAGTCTGCATCGGTCAAACTAACCAAACCAATGCATTGTGTAGGCAGCTGGGCTCTGGTGACCTCTCTGGCCCACAGCTTGAGTGAAATGCAGGCCCTGGTCTAACGGCAGTGAAGGCTAGTGCATGGCCTGGTCTGACAACAGTGAAGACTAGTGCCACAGCACAAGCTCTCCTGCGTTCTGCTTCCTGTCGCATCTTCAGTCATTTTTCTGCTGCTGTTATTAAAAGCATCGTGGCCAAGGCAACTTGGGGCAGAAAGGGTTTATCTGGGCTTATGGTTTCAGCGGGGTAAGAGTCTGTCATGATGAGGCATCAGGGCACCAAGCAGCAGGTATGTTCACTGCAGCAGCAGCTAAGACTTCATGTCTCAAACTGAGAGTTAAAAGTAGAGCAAGCTAACTAGGGTTAGTGGTGTGAATTGTTTGAAACCTCAAGCCCCGCCCCCAGCGGCACACTTCCTCCAGCAAGGCTACACCTCCTAATCTTCCCCCAACAGCCACCAAGTAGGGATGAAGTATTCAAATGTCCGAGACTTACGTGGACCATGTCATGCAAACTACCGCACCTATGAAAGAGGACGCAGTATCTCCCTTGAGGAACATGCACATATAAAATGTGGTACCCTGTTCTCATTTTAAGCATAAAGTGGTCAAATGGGGAAAGCATAAAATGCTCTGCCTGTTAGGATTCTGCCTCAGTCTGCCTACCAGTGATGTCATAGCTTACCTGCCACGGGGATGCGGTGCTGCCCAGGGCTATATAAAAGGGCAAACCCTCCTTGTGGTTCCCTCTCTCTACTCCTTCTACTCTTCCTGTCTGTCTCTGTCTCTGTCTCTGTCTCTGTCTATCCCTCTGGGGCACCTCTCCCCCCTCTCCTTCTCTCCCCTCATAAACCTCATATAATATAATATCTATTGCCTGGCATCTTATTATCTTACGATCTTATTTTCTTATTTATTTTTTAAATCCTAACCCTCCCCATTTACACTCCACAGCGCGCTGTCTGAACCCCTCCTTACCACTCTCAGAGAGGACATCGAATGGGTCATCTAGGCACCTGGCTGACTCTCAGACTCATGCGGGAGAAGAACACTGAGGTGCAGGCCTATTAAAAGATATGACTGTCTTTGATCATCTGAAACTCAGTCTCAGCGGCACTCAGGTCTCAGTCTGCTCGTTAGAGCCTTAGAATGCCAGAATGGCTTTCCAGAGCCCATTTATAACACCCATGCACCCGAACCCTGTCACATAAGCCCTGACACAAAAAGAGAAGAGGCACACTGTAATGTCAGCCTAATGGCTCATTGAGGTGGGTGTGCCAGCTTCTCTTAGTGAGATACCCTAAGTGTCAGAGTACAGATTCTGCAAAGTTTTGTTTTTTTTATTTTGTTTTTTGGTCTCAGCTAGATGAAAGAGAAGGAAGAGGTTTCAAAACCTGACAGAGCACGGAGCCATGGTTGGAAAGTGGCAACGCAGAAGAAAACAGTAGCCACAGTACAGCAAGACTGAGCTTTGGCAGATACAGTCACTTGCCTGTTTTTATAAAATCTATGTTTTTTCTGTGCTTTAATTGCTGGGGGGGAATCAAAAAGCACATCGGTTCATACCATATCAATAATTCCACAAAGGCTGACTTTCAATGTCTAAAAGTAAAGTGTTATTGGAATACAAGCCTAGAGGTGTAGCTTGATGGTAGCTCACTTGCATAGACTGCAGAGAAAACACGAGCAGAAAGAGACTTATGTGTTCGCATCTGGTCTGTGGCTGCTTCCATGCTGCTATGGCAGAGCAGAACAGCTGTGACACGCCTGACACCCCACAGAGCCTAAAATAAGAGGGTGTCAAGGTCAGAACTGAAAGTGTGTGAGAGTACCATAGAAGGAGAAAAGCCTGGGTCTCTGCTCCAACTCCAGGCAGATTCTTACCTAGGATATTTCGTCACTTAAAAACCTAAGCCCGCAGAAGGCAAATGTCAGAGCCATCCCCTGCCTCCCCACTGACCAGCCCGTGTAACTCCTAAGAATGTCAGAACTGCGTTTCCCTGAGGATTGTCCGTACTTAGAAGAGGTGCATCGCATCCCTTCGGTTACGAGACCTGCGCACAGATCGCCAAACCAGTTCTTACAGAACTGTTGACTCCTGGAAAAAGATGCCTCCCCTAGCCAGGCGTGGTGGCGCATGCCTTTAATCCCAGCACTCAGGAGGCAGAGGCAGGCGGATCGCTGTGAGTTCGAGGCCAGCCTGGTCTACAAAGTGAGCCCAGGATGGCCAAGGCTACACAGAGAAACCCTGTCTCAAAAAACCAAAAAAGAAAAAGAAAAGAAAAAGATGCCTCCCCTAAACTGTTCACCCGTTGGCATTAACCTTGTTTTCAAGGAGGACTGGAGGCAATTCTGTAGCCATTTAGGAAAGATGCCCTTCAGAGGGCTGACACAAATATTCCTGTGGTCCTTACTGCCCCGTTGTGTGAGAAAGATGGAAAAAGCAGGTGGGACCGCCCTTCATAGGCACCTGTGATAACAGAGTCAAGACACTGAGAAGCACTGAGGAAAGAGATGGAAAATGTTGATGAACACTATCTCGCAGTTCTCGCAGCTCATGTCAAGGGCCCCCTGAACTGTGACTCACCTGGTGTCTCCTGAGAAGGCACAGTCTCCCGTGCTGTATTCTATCATGCAACGACTCAGAAGGGAAAAAAGATATTGACCACGGTATTGTTTAGAGCGACAAGAAACTGCAAATGATATATATGGGTGTGTTTTAGTTACTATCCTGCTGCTGTGAAGAGACACCATCCCCAAGGCAACTTATAAAAGAAAGCACTTAAGCTGGGGTCATGATTCCAGAGGGTTAGAGTCTATGACCATCATGGCAGGGAGCATGGCAGCAGGCAGACAGGCACGGCCTGGGTACAGTAGGTGAGAGTCCACGCACTGAGATAACAACCATGAGGCAGAGAGAGCGCTACCAGGGAATGGCTGGACTTTTGAACCCCAACCCACAGTGACACGCCTCCTCCAACTAAGCCACACCTCCTAATCTTTCCCAAACAGTTTTGCCAACTGCAGACCAAGCATTCAAATCTATGAGCCTATGGGGGCCATTACCATTCAATCTACCATGTGGTGTCATGTGCGTACCCAGTGCCTCGTGGAGGGCAGCTGCTGAGGGCATACGATTCCCTTGGAACTGGAATTACAGGTGTTTGCAAGCCATGATGTGGGTGCTGGGACTCAAACCCAGTTCCCATGGAAGAGCAGCCAATGCTCTTTTCTTTTT